>NC_084554.2:18702500-18755000 GCF_033978685.3 Nerophis lumbriciformis
ACGGAATAATTCTGGTTGTGCTTACTGACCTCAAAGCAATTTTATTTGGTACATGGTGTAATGATAAGTGTGACCAGTAGATGGCAGTCATACATAAGAGATACATGTAGACTGCAATATGATGGCAGTAAACACCAAAACTTTAAATGTTCCATTGAGAATATAGAACATTACACATGGCGTTCAAAAATCTGTCAAAATGCTTTTAGTACGACTTCGGTAAGCTATGAAGCCGCACCGCTTGATGGATTGTTGGCGCATTAAACATACACTGATTGATTGATTGATTGAGAAGTTTATTGACATCTTAAAGAATTGAATCCATGTAATGCTTTAAAAAGGCAAATGGATGGCACAAAAAGCCAAAAGGCTTGTTTCCATTGTGGCCCATTAAATATTCATCACATTTGATACATTCAGTAATAAAGAGATACAACCTGTAGGGATGTCGATAAATACGTTAAAATGTAATATCGGAAATTATCGGTATCGTTTTTTTTATTATCGGTATCGTTTTTTTTTGTTTGTTTTTTTTAAATTTTTTATAAAATCAACATAAAAAACACAAGATACACTTACAATTAGTGCACCAACCCAAAAACCTCCCTCCCCCATTTACACTAATTCACACAAAAGGGTTGTCTATTTCTGTTATTAATATTCTGGTTCCTACATTATATATCAATATATATCAATACAGTCTGCAAGGGATACAGTCCGTAAGCGCACATGATTGTGCGTGCTGCTGGTCCACTAATAGTACTAACCTTTAACAGTTAATTTTACTCATTTTCATTAATTACTAGTTTCTATGTAACTGTTTTTATATTGTTTTACTTTCTTTTTTATTCAAGAACATTTTTTTAATTTATTGATCTTATTTTATAAAATTTTTTAAAAAGTACCTTATCTTCACCATACCTAGTTGTCCAAATTAGGCATAATAATTTGTTAATTCCACGACTGTATATATCGGTATCGGTTGATATCGGTATCGGTAATTAAAGAGTTGGACAATATCGGATATCAACAAAAAGCCATTATCGGACATCTCTAATAACCTGTAACATGTATATAAAAAAATACGTAAAAAAGATGGATAAATTATGTTTATATACACAGTATACATGTCAGGTGATTTGAAAAAAATAAATATATACAAAAAATGGGGTTGGGGTATATACACTATGTACATGACACTATGTACATGACTATGCACATGTTGACTCCAAGAGTGTGCAAAACAGAATGAGAAAATATACATACATTATAACCACATACAAACCTGTTTGATGCTTCGAAGAGTTGCTGGGGATCAATTTTGGTTCAGATCATGTAGAGGTTGAGCTGAGCCATGATTTTATGGCAGTTTTAAAAGTATTACTACAATCAATCAATCAATCAATCAATGTTTATTTATATAGCCCTAAATCACAAGTGTCTCAAAGGGCTGCACAAGCCACAACGACATCCTCGGTACAGAGCCCACATAAGGGCAAGAAAAAACTCACCCCAGTGGGACGTCGATGTGAATGACTATGAGAAACCTTGGAGAGGACCGTATATGTGGGTAACCCCCCAACCCCCCCCCCACCCCTCTAAGGGAAATATACAAGTATTACTATGGTGTGTGTATAAGGACCGCAAAATAGCACCTATTAGCAGACATATTACCGGGCGTTTTGTTTCGCAATATTATCAAAAAACAACTTTTCTTACCTTCTGGTACCTGCTGATGTGTATTTGGGATCTGAATAAGTCCTTAAAATGTGCGCGCGTTCGCAAGTGTAGTCCGCGACGACACCGTAGTCCTAAGCTTCTTCTTTTTCTCTATCCCTATTCATCTTCCGCTGTTGCCATTTCTAATATAAAGTAGTGTAAAGTTCTTACTTATATCTATCAGTAGACTCGCTATGATAGCGCTAAAAACTGTAATGGGTTTACATAATTCACCCACGGAACTTTAGTTATTAGAAGTTTCCGGTCTGACGTTTTTTTTTCACGGGACACATTTCCGGTGTTGATTTTGCACTAGTGAGCCACGGATGAGCAGAGGTTGTTCCGTTATTGATTTAAGTAAAGTCTGAATGTCATTAAAACAGTTAGCTCCATCTTTTAACACTTCTTCCACTCCCGTCCTTGCACGCTACACCGCTACAACAAAGATGACGGGGAGAAGACGCTGCCGAAGGTGAGCCACGTAAATAAGACCGCCCACAAAACGGCGCATCCTGAAGCGACTGTCAGAAAGCGACTTGAAAATGGTCTGTAAAACATAATCCATGCAACATTTTGACCAAATAACCACCATTACATGTTATGTAGACCACAAGATGTTGTTTTAAAAATCATAATATGACCCCTTTATGCGCCTTATAATCCGGTGCACCTTTTGTATGAAAAAATGTTACGCGCAGTCTGCTTCTCCCTCCTCGGCGGGAGCACCTAAAAGCTCCGCTGTGAGCTCCGCAAGACAGGCCTCCGCGCTTGCCGCGCAGACCGCGCCCACGCGCCGCCGCAGGCGATCAGCAATCAGCGCACCTGGACCTGATGAGAGGGAGCTGAATAAAGGACCAGTGAACCCAAGGATCCTGGTGGGAACTTAGTTCTCTATGAAGCCTACTCTAGCTTGATGCTCTCTGTTTTTGCTCTGCGTTTTCCCTCCGTGCCGGACGTCCTTGTTTGTCCTCCCTCAGTGCCCCCCAAGTTTTGCCCTTGGTGATTCTTCTGTTGTTTTCCCCTGTGGACTTTGGACTGCCTTCCTCGATCCTTGACCCTTGCCCGGACACGGACCTTGTCACTCCTCTCCTGCCTTGGATCACCTGTCTGCTCCACGGACTGCCTCGTTCCTATGCTCTCATCAACACTTGGTAACACACACTCAGTTAACCTTACACATAACCACACACACACGCACACACGCACACACGCACACACACACACACACACACACACACACACACACACACACACACACACACACACACACACACACACACAGTCCTGGGTTTTGTCACACTCCATTTCCTTAGTTTAAGTAATTGTTAGTACTGTTTAGTATTATTATATATATCTATATATTGACTATATATATATATATATATATAATAAATTATTGTACATTACTGCCCCCTGGTGTCTGAGCTGTCAACTCCCTTTCTGCATACATAACAAAAAACACCTGCATATATCCACTCATCGGCAGTGCGCCTTTTAATCCGGCACGCCCTATGGTCCGGAAAATACGGTACATTTCAGCACAAAGTGGGCCGTCTAAAGGTTGCTTTGTGTTTGTTTGCGCGTTGAAAGATACTTACATCCTATGAGCATGACGCAGATGGAGAAGATCTTCTCTGAGTTCGTGTTCGGGGAGACGTTTCCAAAACCGACGCTGGTCAGACTGCTGAAGGTGAAGTACAGAGCTGTCACGTACTTGTCTTTGATGGAAGGCCCTGAACCTGACGTACCAGAGAAGTTTTGTTAATAACACAAACATTACTTGTCCATATTGTTTCCTTCCTTTCGGATAACAACACTAATTACAATACTATTTACACTACCTGGGATGGAATCATTGAAGGTTTTTCCAAGTTGGTCCCCCAGCGTGTGAAGCCACCCAATGGAGCCATTCCTCTCGACATTACCTATAGCATACCTGGCAGTGATAAAGTATAAAAAATAATCGTTCGTATTTTTGGCCTAAATTAAGCATTTTCAGTAATAAAACTAGCTTTATGAACCAAAAATAGCAATACTAGAGTGTTATGGGCCACTATATGAGACGATGGCTCCTGAAGTCCATACAGTATTGGTCTGACCTATTAAATGTTTGCGTGTATCAAAACATGTGCAAACTTCACAGAATGCAAAGTTGATTTACTAAACTTGTGTGTTGAGGATTGTGTCTCTTAAATAAGCAACATAGTTCATGCAATCCATTAAGTGTGTTTCTCTTCATGTATAAGCTGATTATTGGAGCTTGCCAAGTGATTTATTAAGCCTGAAACTGTTTTGAGGCTGCTGTTTAGTGTCTACAAACCCCGTTTCCATATGAGTTGGGAAATTGTGTTAGATGTAAATATCAACGGAATACAATGATTTGCAAATCATTTTCAACCCATATTCAGTTGAATATGCTACAAAGACAACATATTTGATGTTCAAACTGATAAACCTTTTTTTTTGTTGCAAATAATCATTAACTTTAGAATTTGATGACAGCAACACGTGACAAAGAAGTTGGGAAAGGTGGCAATAAATACTGCTAAAGTTGAGGAACAATCAAACACTTATTTGGAACATCCCACTGGTGTGCAGGCTCATTGGGAACAGGTGGGTGCCATTATTTGGTATAAAAACAGCTTCCCAAAAAATGCTCAGTCTTTCACAAGAAAGGATGGGGCGAGGTACACCCCTTTGTCCACAACTGCGTGAGCAAATAGTCAAACAGTTTAAGAACAACGTTTCTCAAAGTGCAATTGCAAGAAATGTAGGGATTTCATCATCTACGGTTCATAATATCATCAAAAGGTTCAGAGAATCTGGAGAAATCACTCCACGTAAGCGGCATGGCCGGAAACCAACATTGAATGACCGTGACCTTCGATCCCTCAGACGGCACTGTATCAAAAACCGACATCAATCTCTAAAGGATATCACCACATGGGCTCAGGAACACTTCAGAAAACCACTGTCACTAAATACAGTTCGTCGCTACATCTGTAAGTGCAAGTTAAAGCTCTATTATGCAAAGCGAAAGCCATTTATCAACAACATCCAGAAACGCCGCCGGCTTCTCTGGGCCCGAGATCATCTAAGATGGACTCATGCAAAGTGGAAAAGTGTTCTGTGGTCTGACGAGTCCACATTTAAAATTGTTTGTGGAAATATTCGACATCGTGTCATCCGGACCAAAGGGGAAGCGAACCATCCAGACTGTTATCGACGCAAAGTTCAAAAGCCAGCATCTGTGATGGTATGGGGGTGCATTAGTGCCCAAGGCATGGGTAACTTACAGATCTGTGAAGGCACCATTAATGCTGAAAGGTACATACAGGTTTTGGAACAACATATGCTGCCATCTAAGCCCCGTCTTTTTCATGGACGCCCCTGCTTATTTCAGCAAGACAATGCCAAGCCACATTCAGTACGTGTTACAACAGTGTGGCTTCGTAAAAAAAGAGTGCGGGTACTTTCCTGGCCGGCCTGCAGTGCAGACCTGTTTCCCATCGAAAATGTGTGGCGCATTATGAAGCGTAAAATATGACAGCGTTGAACGACTGAAGCTCTACATAAAACAAGAATGGGAAAGAATTCCACTTTCAAAGCTTCAACAATTAGTTTCCTCAGTTCCCAATCGTTTATTGAGTGTTGTTAAAAGAAAAAGTGATGTAACACAGTGGTGAACATGCCCTTTCCCAACTACTTTGGCACGTGTTGCAGCCATGAAATTCTAAGTTAATTATTATTTGCAAAAAAAAAATTAAGTTTGTGAGTTTGAACATCAAATATGTTGTCTTTGTAGTGCATTCAATTGAATATGGGTTGAAAATGATTTGCAAATCATTGTATTCCGTTTATATTTACCGGTACATCTAACACAATTTCCCAACTCATATGGAAACGGGGTTTGTATATTGCGCACGTGGGTGTAAACTGGTACAAGGATGCATGGAGAGAAAGGACACTCCATCCGTGTGCATGTACCGTATTTTCCGCACTATAAGGCGCACCTAAAAACCTCCAATTTTCTCAAAAGCTGACAGTGCGCCTTATAATCCGGTGCGCCTTATATATGGACCAATATTGAGCCACAACAGGTCTCGCAACTACGGGATGCATAACGTAACCCCAGCCTCTACTGTAGCGTCTATTCTATGCGGCTTATAATGCGGTGTGCCTTATATATGAACAAAGTTTTAAAATAGGCCATTCATTGAAGGTGCGCCTTATAGTCCGGTGCGCCTTATAGTGCGGAAAATACGGTACACATATTTGAACAAATGCATTAAATCAGGGGTGTCGAATTGGTTTTCATTGAGGGCCACATCGCAGTTTTGGCTGCTCTCAGCATGTTACAGTGAATATTTAAGAATTATAATATGTAATCGCCTCATTATGTTATTACACAATTCCCGTTGGAACACCATTTTTTTCCATACAAATTGATGGACTTGCTTTTGAAATCATAAGTGAGGGGGAAAAGCATACAAAAATGTCAGGAAAATATGTTAATAATACAGAAGTGCCGCAACTTTTTCCATCAGGGGCCGCATAATAAAAAGTCAAAGTATGTGGGAACCAGTTTGATATATTTTGACTTTGTAAAAAATGCTAAACATACATATATTTAAGGACAAAGCTTAGTGTCATCTTTGTGTTATGGGTGACAATGTGTACTATTCATTATTACACAGGTAAATGTAGAAGAAAATACAAAGAGACAAAAGAAATATAAAAGAGCAAAAGACATAATGTCATGAGAAAAAGCTGACATTTTGATACTAATAACTAATAATCTACTTTTACTTAAAACACAAAGCTGACTCTAAGTTTTGTCTTTAAATAAAGTATGCAATTAATGTCCTTTTTTTTTTTCAAAAATAAAAAAATTAAAAATTCCCCAACTTAAGACGTTTGGACACACCTGAGTTGTAGTCAATGTTAGATGTTTTGCCTTACATTACAAATGTTTGCTTTTTTTTTGTTTACACTTTTACTATTATTGTTTTATCCAACAATATGCCAACACAACTGGAGCTGTCGGCCGCACTTTGGACACCCCCCGTGTGTATGCAATATTTTTTTGCATGTTCAGATTCTTCTGAAGTTTAAAAGACATGCGATTGTATGCATCGGATGCAATTTTTCTGTCAAAATTTATGTCAAAATTGAAAGAACAAAATTGATAGAATGATAATTGATGTTCTGGTGCCTGCTGGTGTTTTTATCTCAATGGTGTCCGTTTTTCCAAAAGGAAATGTATTAATAATATATCCAATGTATAGTACGAGTGCACCGGTGCATGGAACCCACGGTACGGTCCATACTTTGGTTTTGGGTGTAAAGAGAACAACTTATTAGGGACCGCAATGTCCCTTTGGGTCAGAGGACCCTATTGTAATTGTTTGATTATTATTATTCTGTCGCCTCTTTGAGCTGTAATTTGACCCCCTTAACATGCTTCAAAACTCATTATATTTGACACACACATCAAGACTGGCGAAAATTGCCATCTTATGAAAAACCCAAACCCCAAAACTCAAAATTGCGCTCTAGCGCCCCCTAGGAAAAAACACAGACAAAACTGCTTGTAACTTCCGTTAGGAATGTCATAGGGACATGAAACAAAAACCTCAATGTAGGTCTGACTTAGACCTAGATTTCATATACTGACATCCTTCAGCAAAAATCAACAGGAAGTTGGCAATTCCCTCTTCAAAACAAAGGTTTTGTAAAAACAGTCATTTTTGCCTCTTTGAGCTGTAATTTGACCCCCTTAAAATGCTTCAAAACTCACCAAACTGGACACACACATCAGGACTGGCAAAAATTGCGATCTAATAAAAAACCCAACCCCAAAACTCAAAATTGCGCTCTAGCGCCCCCTAGGAATAAAACACAGACAAAACTGCTCCAAGGAAGAAAACACAGACACAACTGCTTGTAACTTCCTGTAGGAATGCCGTAGAGACATGAAACGAATACTTCTATGTAGGTCTCACTTAGACATACAATTCATTCATTGACATCCTTCAGCAAAAATCAACAGGAAGTTGGCAATTACCCCTTCAAAACAAAAGTTTCGTAAAAACAGTAATTTTTGCCTCTTTGAGCTGTAATTTGACCCCCTTAAAATGCTTCAAAACTCACCAAACTGGACACACACATCAGGACTGGCAAAAATTGTGATATAATAAAAAAACAACAACCCCAAACTCAAAATTGCGCTCTAGCGCCCCCTAGGAAGAAAACACAGACACAACTGCTCCTAGGAAGAAAACTCAGACAAAACTGCCTGTAACTTCCAGTAGGAATGTCGTAGAGACATGAAACAAAAACCTCTATGTAGGTCTCACTTAGACCTACATTTCATACTCTGACAACCACCAGAAAAAATCAACAGGAAGTGTTGCAATCCCCCTTCAAAATAAAAGTTGTTATTATTATTATACCTCCGCCTCTTTGAGCTGTAATTTGACCCTATTAACAAGCTTCAAAGCTCACCATATTGAACACACACATCAGGACTGCCAAAAATTGCGATCTAATAAAAAAACCTAGCCCCAAAACTTAAAAATGCGCTCTAGCGCCTCCTAGGAAAAAACACAGACAAAATTGCCTGTAACTTCCAGTAGGAATGTCGTAGCGACATGAAACAAAAACCTCTATGTAGGTCTCACTTAGACCTAGATTTCATACAATGACATCCTTCAAATAAAATCAACAGGAAGTTGGCTATTCCCCCTTCAAAACAAATGTTTTGTAAAAAAGTCACTTTTGCCTCTTTGAGCTGTAATTTGACCCCCTTAACATGCTTCAAAACTCACCAAACTGGACACATAAATCAGGACTGTCAAAAATTGCGATTTAATAAAAAAAGCAAACCCCAAAACTCAAAATTGCGCTCTAGCACCCCCTAGGAATAAAACACAGACAAAACTGCTCCTAGGAAGAACACTGAGACAAAACTGCCTGTAACTTCCAGTAGGAATGTCGTAAAGACATGAAACAAAAACCTCAGCAAAAATCTACAGGAAGTTTGCAATTCCCCCTTCAAAACAAAAGTTTTGTAAAAACCGGTCACCTTTTTTCAATCATTATCTCCTCTGAGCGCGGTTTTCGTGTCGGCTTCAAACTAGCACAGGAGAGAGATTGAACCCTTCTGATTAAAAGTTGACCAAAGAGTTTTAATTACTGCTTCGGTTTGGATTTTATGTGCCGTCAAAGTCGGTCCCGTCCATCGCTGCTTGCAGCTTTAATTTTCCTCTTAAAGTTATTTTGTCATTTTGCTTTTCATCAAAAACTGCATTGTGCAGTAAACAAATCACTGGTGTACTGAATACATGCAGCTAGAAGGGGATTCATATGGCTCCATTCATTGCAATTTAACTGACACCTGAAACGTTACGAATTGTGGAGGGGGGTGGGGGGTCACTATCCACTTTAGCCGCCAGATGGCAGTGGTCCGGTATTATACCAAGTGCCATTGCACCTTTAATACATAGATATATTGTTAAATATAACTCCGATGGAAAAAATTCTTGCAACATGCATTTTCTTGCCATTGGATCATTTCAGACCCACCTTCACAACAATGTTACGTGCTAAAATGCTGGATCACACTTCTATATAGCCCAGAAAAGATGGTATACAGATTATATTTGTGTGCTGCATGTTCCACAACATAATTAAGCAACAGATGTTGGAGCATGATGTCATGGATGTGCAGTAGAGGAGTGTCTCCATGGTGACAATGGATATTGCACACAAAATATTCATTTAAATATGGCGGTCTATACCGCTTTTGTACTAGTTATCAATTGTACACACAGTCTAAGTAGATAAACCAGTACACAATATTTTATACTTTCTACACAGTATTTAATTTTTATTTTTTTATTTAATGCAATGGTTTCACTAAATGTAAAAAAATAATAATAATAATTACAGTAAATGTCGGATAAAAATATATTAAATAAAACAAGTACATTTAAAAAAAATTAGTAATACCAAAAAAGCAGGTTATGTACCGGTAATCGTTGCTGTCGGTTTGTCTGTCTGTTAGTGAAATGACTCAAAACATAACGGACTGTTTTTCATCTTCCTTTCAGAACAAGATATTGTTTTTCTTACCAGCCTGATATAATTAACTAACCAGCAAGCAGGTTAGGTTCTCATAGTACACTAAGTTACCATGGTAACTGTTTTATAGTTTGACCTCCAGTTCTGAAATGGAAACCCATGAATTTCCAACATCTCAGGCTTTACATACTCATAGTTTTCCTTTAATATTCTTTCTGGAACACACGCCTGTCCCCAGGTTCATCAGTAAGTGTCATAACATTTGCACATTCAGTGTGAGTGAAGTGTGTCATGTGGATGTCGTACCAGATGCAGGCCAGCCAGTGAGCGATGAGAGCAAAGGTGCACATGAGGAGGAAGAGCACAGCCGCGCCGTATTCTGAGTAGCGGTCCAATTTCCGCGCGACGCGGACCAGTCGTAACAGACGAGCGGTTTTCAGCAGGCCGATCAGAGTGGTGGTCTAAAAAAGAGAAAAAACATGAGGTCAGGAGAAATGATTGTGTGGGTCAGCTTTACTGCCATTTAGTAATAATAATACAGTGTGTAATACAGTAGGGAAGGGATTCATAAGGCCCCATTCCTGGGTGGATCTTGCATGAGAGGAAAAGGAGGGTTAATCATTTTGCAATGCGGTCTGCTGAAAATGATGGAAAGCACCCCACTGCTGTGGTCAAAGTTGGAATTGCCACACAACACATTTTAAGATAGTCAAGACTCTGTTACCATCTGGCGACTAAAGTGGATAGTGCACGCTTAAAGTTTGTTACGTTTCATGCGTCAGGTAAACGGCGACGAAACCGGGCCAGGTAATTCCCCTTCATACTGTAAATAACCGCTTAAGTTAATTAACCAACTCATCAAGTCCTGCTTACGTGTAAAAGTAACAACATGACTTCTGGTTCCACTGCACTGCACAGTGTGTGTGTGTGTGTGCGTGTGTGTGTGTGTCCTCAGGGTAAAGTGAGTAAATAATATTCATAAGTAAAAAACTGTCTGCAACGGATAATCTGCAATTTCTCGGCTCAATGGTCAGTTTGTGGGCAGCATGAGAGAAATGAATCCACTCAAGCACAAATAGAATTTGGGGGAGTTTCAACACCCTTTCCTTAAAACTGCATTACATAAGGTAAATAGATATTTCAACTTCTTTAAAATGTCATTACGGAGAGATTAAGCAGCACTTTGAATTACCATGGGCAGAGCTGCTATGTTATTGACTCAATCATGGTCAGCCTCAGTGGTTCTGGTCCTCATTAGGACTTTGGAGGGTCCTCACTTCCTGACTCTTGGTCAACATCTTCCTCCTCGCCTCTTCCACACACGTAGCACCTTTGTCAGCTCACTTTCACTTTCAGTTATTGCTCTTCATTTAGCCATAAGGTAAACATGTATGTATTTTGCCCCATTCGTTGCGGTTTACCTGACACATGAAGCACTATGATACTTACAGGATTTCCCTTACATGTAAACGATAGTGGCGCACCGCCACTGCTAGACAAATGCCGCCAGACCTTCAAAATATTTTTTTTTCACGTGAAATTTTTTTTTTTTTTTACATAAAAAATAATTTATGTAACATATTATATGAATAGATATACCGTACTTAAAATCCTTTTTCCCCCCTCAAAACTCAACAGTGCGCCTTATGTAAGGAATACATTTGGTTGAGCTTACCCACCTCGAAGCAATTTTATTTGGTACATGGTGTAATGATAAGTGTGACCAGGAGATGGCATCCAAAAACGTAAGACATAAGTGTCGGCTGCACCGCTTGATATTATTATGGTGTGTGTGTGTATTAGGTAAGACATATCTGGCGTTTTGTTTCACAATATTATGCAAAAGCAACGTTTCTTACCTTCTGGCACCTGCTGATCTGTATTTGGGATCTGCATAAATCCTGAAAAATTGCGCGTGTCTGCCTTTGTAGTGTGTGCCAACAACGTAGTCAATAAGCTTCTTCTTTTTCTCTATCTTCTTGTTATGGGACATTCATCCTCCGCTGTTGCCATTTCTAATATAAAGTAGTGTAAAGTACTTATATCTGTCAGTAAACTCGCCATGAAAGCGCTAAAACATACCGGTGTAGTGAGTTTTAGTTATTCACCCAAGGAACTTTAGTTATTAGAGTGCCGGTCGGAGGGTTTTTCACGGGACACCTTTCTGGTGTTGTTGTTTCCGGATGAGAAGATGCTGCTCCGTTATTGATTTAAGTTAAGTCGGAATGTCATTAAAACAATTATTCCATCTTTTGACACTTCTTCCACGCTACACCACTACAACAAAGATGACGGAGAAAAAAACGCTGCCAAAGTTGAGCCACGTAAATAAGACCGCCTTATATATAAAAAAAGATAAAAAATAGACCATTCATCAGCAGTGTGCCTTATAATCCGGTGCGCCCTATGGTCCGGAAAATACAGTACTGTAAATAGTCTACTATTTATGTACTATTGTCCATAATACGTTTGAAAAACATGTCAAATATCATAACAATGTTTCTATATGCTTAATTTTAAAAAACAAATCAAAAGTAAAGCATGCAATCATCCATGCTGATTTTGGTTAACCCGTCTATGAACTAATTAATCCATTGTACGTGCAAGGTGCAATGATTTATTCTCATAAATCGGGCAGGAAATAAACAAAAGAGAAGTGTGCCGATCGCACGGGGAGCTAAGGCAAAACTTAGCACAGGAATCACTAGCAAAAAAGCAAGAAATCATCCAACGTAACTGTTGCATCGCGCAAACAAGACAGCCAGAATGATTGTGGCGAAAAACAGGAATTAGTAACTCTCTGATTAGTGCCCGGGGGCAGGTGAGCATCCCGAACACTAATCAGAGGCAGGTGAAACTAATCAGCACCCATGGTAACCAAAAACACGCAAACCCAAGGGTGCTGAAAACAGAACTGAGGAAGTCAAAAACGAAACAAAACATGATCGGGCAACGGATCATGACAGTATGTTAGCATTAAGCTAGCGGCATTTGACCTCAACCCTCATCCTGCATAACTGTATTGATTTTTTTAGTTTATTAATTTAACGTGATTCCTACATGTATGTACACTTCATGTGTATATAAAGTACTTTACTTTGTGTGGTAAGTTTTACAGTGACTTCATTGTGGAGAATGTCAACAAAACACCCCAAGTTATTTTTTTCATCTCTAATTCAAAGGACTGTTTACATATTCGGTAAAGTAAGTTGCAACATTCAGGGAGAGCAGAATATAGTGAAATTGCATTGAACAAAGAACACAGTCTACCAAGTCAAATGCAATGTGTGTTAAACTGTCAGGATCTGCTGGTCTTGAACCCCAAGATGCAAAAATGACAGGCGTAGCGCAGGAAAACATGACTTTAATGTCAAAAAGGAAATAGTGTAACTGGTAAGTGCACATGCAGGGAAAACAGGAACCAGGCAACAGGAAACAGGAAAACAGGAGACAATCATCGAGCCCTGACTGGAGGGCGAGGCAGGCATAAATAGCAGCCTGATTGGCGACTGCAACCAGGTGTGCCAGGCTGCCAATCAGGGACATGTAAGGGAAACAAGTGCTCGGGGAGACATGCAGGAAGTGGAACTAAAATAAGAGCGCTGGCAGGAAATAAACAAACACACAGGAAAACCCAAACATAACCAAACTGTCAGTCACAATTCTGACATTAAACATTGCTAATAAAGCGGATTTCGGTTCTGATAATATAAGGACAAATATGTTATTATTAATAACTGACAACATATATTTGTTTTAAAATATATTGTTTAGCCTTCCTAAAAAAAATACATGCACCATCATATAAATGAGCATGACGTCATTTATATGATGATGTCATATTGATCACCAGTGTTGGGACTAACGTGTTACTTTGTTACTGTAACGCCGTTAGTTTTGGCGGTAACTAGTAATCTGACGCGTTATTTTCTATATTCAGTAACCCAGTTACCGTTACTACATGATGCGTTACTGCGTTATTTTACGTTATTTTTTTATGTAGTATCGGCTAGAAACAGAAGATCTGAGTGTGTTTTATTGCAGCGCTGCGGTGTCGTCCTTCTGTGTCACAAGGAAAAGAAAAGGCGTGCTCCCTCACTTCTCTCGCCCACTCACTCACTGACATCACTCACCTCACATGCTGTCATATCTTAAAGGGCCACACCCACACACACATAGCTACTCTCATAACAACTAACAAGACATCATGGCGAAGCCAGAAGTCGAGTTTCTTAACTTGGAGATATTTTCAATACTTTTCTTTTGTCGAGCACAAAGAAAATAACATTTTAGTTAAATGTAAGTTGCGTCTTGGATCAAAGATCCTATCTACTTAAAGTTAAAGTTAAAGTGCCATTATGTTGCAGCTATTTAAAATAGATTTGTCAATTTGTTCTGGCCTGAAATAAATTGGCCTTTTGAAACATGTCTTTGTCTTTGTGTGTTGTATGTAGAGCACATTGCTTAGCAGAGTTCAGTGATGCAAATGAATGTCAAGTTGATCAACAAATTGTATTATTCATTATTCATTATCTACTTGAACTACTAATCTTATACAACCATACAACTGATAGTCACTGCTTCAAGAATCACACATACTTTCATTATTTTGTAGTGTGAAATGTTTGCAAAGGTTTGATCAAATTCAATGAGTCAAACAGAGAACAATGGAAGAGATGAAAAACACTAACTTATGCTGTCGCTAAGTTGAAGTTAAGAGGTGTTTTTGGCAACACCGAGTGTCACAGAAATTCATGATGTTAAGGTAAGGACACAGTAAATTGAATGATGCGGACACGTTTATTACTGGATACTTTCTATTACGTTTCTGCCTTGGAGACTTTGTATGTGTAAGTAATATGCAACTATAATTATTTGATACTTGTTTATATTGACACATGCTGTTTTGGACATGTGCTATTCAATGAAGGACACTTATTAAGAGCTTGTAGGGTTGTCCCGACACCAATATTTTGGTACCGGTACCAGTACCAAAATGTATTTCGATACTTTAATACTTTTCTAAATAAAGGGGAACACAAAAAATGGCAGTATTGGCTTTATTTGAACAACATTTCTTTACCGTACATTAAACATATGTTCTCTTATTGCAATCAAAGAACAACTTTGGCCTTAAATAAAATAGTGAACATACAAGACAACTTGTCTTTTAGTAGTAAGTAAACAAACAAAGGCTCCTAATTTGGCTGCTGACATATGCAGTAACATATTACGTATTCAGTGGCCTAGTGGTTAGGGTTGTGAGTTCAAACCCCGGCCGAGTCATACCAAAGACTATAAAAATGGGACCCATTACCTCCCTGCTTGGCACTCAGCATCAAGGGTTGGAATTGGGGGTTAAATCATCAAAAATTATACCCGGGCGCGGCCACCGCTGCTGCTCACTGCTCCCCTCACCTCCCAGGGGGTGATCAAGGGTGATGGGTTGAATGCAGAGAACAATTTCGCCACACCTAGTGTGTGTGACAATCATTGTTACTTTAAATGTTTTACTTTTTATATTGTGTCATTTTCCATTCTATTATTTTGTCAAATTAAGCGGTAGAAAATTGATTATTAATCTACTTGTTCATTTACTTTTGTTAATATCTGATTATTTTCTGTGCTAACATGTTCTATCGACACTTCTGTTAAAATGTAAAAATCACTTATTCTTCTGTTGTTTGGATGCTTTACATTAGTTTTGGATGATATCACAAAATTGGGTATCAATCCGATACCAAGTAGTTACAGGATCGTACATTGGTCATATTCAAAGTCCTCATGTGTTCAGGGACATATTTCCTGAGTTTATAAATAAAATATAACATTTAAAAAAAAGGAAAAAAAGATTTTGTGACAATAAAAAATATTGATGTAATCATAGTAGTATCGACTAGATACGTTCTTGTTCTTGGTATCGTTACAGTGGATATCAGGTGTAGATCCACCCATGGCATTTGTTTACATTCAGCTTGTTGTTAGCAGTGAGCTATTGTATCCTCCTACGGTGTGTAGTGAAGCATGTTTAGCTATTCCTCGTCCTGCAGGGATGATACTTGTAAGAAACGTACTTTATTTGTCGCCATGGAGGCGAGTATTAGTGATTTAAAAGTAGCTAAAACATTGCCGACTGCAGATGGATGTTAGCCGCTAGCTAGCTGAGCAGTGTTTCAGTGTTAGAGCTTCACCTTTATCGTTAGTTTTTCAGCCCAAATTTGTCCATTCTCCCTTTTCTGTCTACATACCGTGACAACGGAGCGCTGTCATGCTCGTAAGAAAGAAAAGTGAACCAGTATTTTTCAGAAGCAGTGTAGTACCGTTTTTAATTCACTAGTATTGAATTACTTTATTAGTACCGGTATACTGTACAACCCTACTAGCTTGTGTGCTCTTGTGTGCTTAGCTGTTGTGTAGCTGCTAATTTATAGTAACCTATAGCCAGTGTTGGGACTAATAACGCGTTACTTTGTAACGCGTTATTTTCGGCGGTAACGAGTAGTCTAACGCGTTATTTTTTATATTCAGTAACTCAGTTACCGTTACTACATGATGCATTACTGCGTTATTTTACCTTATTTTTTATATAGTATCGGCTAGAAACTGAGAAGATCTGAGTGTTTTATTGGAGAGTTGCAGTGTCGTCCTTCTGATTCTTCCTCTGTCACAAGAGCCGCGCTGTGTGTGTGGAGGGCGGGGGGGCGTGTCTGTGTTTACTAACAAGACATGGCGGAGCCGAAGCAGAGTTTCTTAACATGGAGATATTCTCACTACTTTTCTTTTGTCGAGCACAAAGAAAATAACATTTGAGTTAAATGTAAGTTGTGTCTTGGACCAAAGATCCCATCTACTGCCCAAAACAGCAATTCAAATCTGCTGAAACAGCTACAAAAGCAATTTGCTTCGACGAAGCTAGTAAAGAGAGACACACTTCACCCAAGGATTTTAACGGAGGGACCGCTAGCCAGGACAACATTGATAGAGCCATTGCAGCGTGTGTGCGAGAAGACATGCAGGCTATTTCTACAGTGGGGTCACCCGCTTTCAGGCAGCTAATTAGCATGATACCGGCGTCAAACAGCAAATGGCACGAAAACATTTTCCAAGTTCCTGGACACAGTGGACAGTGAGCACATAAACATGGAAAGCAAGCTAAAGAAAAGACTCCAAACTCTGCCTCTGCTCATCATTCAGAAACTGAAGGTACACACTCTGCCAATTCTCTTATATACTGTTGGTCTTTCGTTGTAGACTTCTAGAGTGTTTGATTATCACATCACTTTAAATGTATGGACAATAAAGTTCACAAACATAAAAAGGGATTCTAGTGATCCTCTAAACTAAAACTGGGGAAATGTGCAGAGTGTTCTGGGCTTCAATGAAGACATGATTTTATTTCACAATTCCTTGAGAGAAAAAAAGGCCTGGTTAGATGTGTGTATAGCAGTATGTGTGCCGTATGTAGTGACATGACACATGTAAAGCGACTTTGGGTACTTAGAAAAGCGCTATATAAATCCCAGTTATTATTATTATTATTATTATAATCATGTCATGTGTGCCTTCCTTGGGTGAAGCCAGGTTTACAGCTATGTTGTGACATGCTGTTATAATGCGGTTTGTTACTTATGTATGTTATGTTGCAGCTATTTAAAACAGTTTTGTCGATTTGTTCTGGCCCAAAATAAATTGGCCCTTTGAAACATATCTTTGTCTTTGTGTGTTGTATGGAGACCACATTGCTTGGCAGAGTTCAGTGATGTAAATGCATGTCAAGTTGATCAAAATATTGTATTATTCTCCAGTGCAATAACAGTACTGAAATGAAGGCTAAAAGGGCATTAAAGGGGGCCTTAAAAAAATAAAAATAAAAATAGAAGTAACTAAATAGTTACTTTTCACAGTAACACATTACTTTTTGGTGTAAGTAACTGAGTTACTTTTGAAATAAAGTAACTAGTAACTAACTAGTTACTGGTTTTCAGTAACTCACCCAACACTGCCTATAGCCTACCTTGTTTACCTTTTGTAAACAACTTGACTAAAATAGAAGAAAATACCTACTTTGTGTGCTTATTGGAGGACATTTAGATGCTAACTGGCTGTCCAGCTTTAACAAGTAAACACACTGCAGGACTGCTAGTATCACACACTTCCCATGCAAACACATACTATATAATCCCATACTTGTTTTGTTGCCGATATCGGACCGAAAACCAGTAATAATATTGGAATGATACAACAATTTTTTATTATCACGAAGTTATAAATGATTACTGACTTAGGGTAAATTACCGTATTTTCTGGACCATAGGGCGCACCGGATTATAAGGCGCACTGCCGATGAGCGGGTCTATTCAGGTCTCTCATACAAAAGGCGCACCGGATAATAAGGCGCATCAAAGGGGTAATATTATGATTTTTTTCTGAAATGAAAACACTTCCTTGTGGTCTACATAACATGTAATGGTGGTTCTCTGGTCAAAATGTTGCATAGATTATGTTTTACAGATCATCTTCAAGTCGCTTTCTGACAGTCGCTTCAGGATGCGCCGTTTTGTGAGCGGTCTTATTTACGTGGCTCACCTTCGGCAGCGTCTTCTCCCCGTCATCTTTGTTGTAGCGGTGTAGCGTGCAAAAACTGAAATCTAAGTAAGATTAAATATCTCAAATAAGGGTGATATTTGTTTATTTTCTGTCTGATAAGATAATTCTTCTCACTAAGCAGATTTTATGTTAGAGGGTTTTACTTGTTTTAAGGGTTTTGGTCCTAAATTATCTCAGTAAAATATTACAGCTTGTTGCTGAGATTTTATTCCCTATATTGAGTAAAACATGCTTGAAACTAGAATATCTGTTATGATCCGCTGTCCGGATCATATTCTGTTTGGGTTTTCGGGTCATGTGTGTTTTCTGTTAGTCTTGGACTCCTTTTTGTTCCTGTTTATGCACCTGACTTTGTTACCATGGTTACTTATTATTTTCACCTTCCGCTTGTGTTCCCGACGCGCACCTGTTTGTCATCACTGACATTATTTAAGCCTGCCTTCGCCAGTCAGTCGGTCTGGCTTCTTTGTATTTGCATCACGCGACTGCCACGTAAGTTTGTTCTTGTCTCCTAGCCCCTGTTAGTTGTCACAGTCTGTGCTAAGTGTTAGCCTTAGCTTCCGGTGCGATCGGTACCTTATTCTGTCGGTTTGTTTTCTGTTTTGTACCTGTTTTATGTTAACTCACTATTAAAACATGTCGTTACCTGCAAGTCTTGTCTGGATTCGTCCATTTGCATCTTGGGAGAACAAAACCCGCATCATCATGCACCCCGATCGTGACAATATCAACTGATGCAAAGCTGTGTCATCAACACCCACAAGTATAAAACTACTTTTTTAAAGTAATAATTTCTTACTTCAAGCATGAAAAAATAATCATGATGCCGAGCGCCAGTGACGTGCGGTGAGGTTGATGGCTGGTGAGGCACTGACTTCATCACAGTCAGATTTACAAACATATGAACCCTAAAGAGTATCTTATTCACCATTTGATTGGCAGCAGTTAACGGGTTATGTTTAAAAGCTCATACCAGCATTCTTCCCTGCTTGGCACTCAGCATCAAGGGTTGGAATTGGGGGTTATTAAATCACCAAAAATTATTCCCGGGTGCGGCGCCGCTGCTGCCCACTGCTCCCCTCACCTCCCAGGGGGTGATCAAGGGGATGGGTCAAATGCAGAGGACAAATTTCATTACACCTAGTGTGTGTGTGACAATCATTGGTACATTAACTTAACTTTAACTTTACACATACAAACTGTAGCACACAAAAAAGCACATTTAATTAAAAAAAACTTTATTATGGTCTTACCTTTACTTATAAAATAAGTCCATGAGCCGCTGTTGTGCTGGATTAATGCACCCCCTGACGAGAGTGTTATATCAACTAAAGCCCTCACTTAAACTTTCCACGTGCAAGATTGAATCTATTTAAAAATGTGTAACCGAGGGTTTATAAATGTCACCTATACTGTATGAAACTACAAAATAACAAACACAGAGGCTCCAGTTTACACGAGGACCACTTTATTTACCTTCTTTCAAAAACTTCCGCTCCACTCCAACGTGTCATCACTTCCGCTCTTAGCGCATTCAAAATAAGAGCTCAAAGCATATACTGTATAACAGCGCATAACAGGAACTTAACATCACTGCAACAAACGCACCCAAGTTCTCCGGGTGTCTCTGCCACTACGCAATTAAGGAGTCACGGGTGGGACCTGATATTCAGCTGGGAATGATTAATATAGTAAATAAACACAAGACGTGTATAACTATTAGCCACAATTAAGACGATCAGGCTCGTATTTAATATGCCACAAATTAATCCCGCATTACAAACACCCCCCCCCCCCCCCTCCCCCCTCCCGTCCATATAACCCACCAATACAACTCAAACACCTGCACAACACACTCAATCCCACAGCCCAAAGTACCGTTCACCTCCCCAAAGTTCATACAGCACATATATTTCCCCAAAGTCCCCAAAGTTACGTACGTGACATGCACATAGAGGCATGCACGTACGGGCAAGCGATCAAATGTTTGGAAGCCGCAGCTGCGTACTCACGGCACCGCGTCTGCGCATCCAACTCAAAGTCCTCCTGGAAAAAGAGTCCGTTGTGCCAGTTCTCCACAGGCCAATGGAAAGTCCACAAAAAAGGTAAAAAATGAGGATTCTTCCATGAAATGGCTCCGTAGCAAAAAACGCTGGGTCTGACAGGTGCTCCTAGGTGGTTTATGACGTCAATTTCCGCTTCCGCCCAAACTGATAGCACCGGATGCCTTTTATATCCCCACATATTATTAAGCTACATTTTTAACATTAACATGATTATTTGATACGCCTGTAACAGTTTATAATAGGTAAATGGACGACATAATAAGTATAAATATATTTATTTTCCCAGCTGAGCACAAGTTAACTGTGACTGGCAATATTCATTATATATATACGCCTCGATGGACCCCTATGGCCATTACATCACAAAGAGGAAAGCCCATAAAAATAGGTTACACAAGTTATTTAATAAGAAGCCAAAAAGTGCAAAAACAATAATGTTCGTGTTGGAGGAGTTGTGAATTAGGTACACCTGCAGTCTGCAGGTGTACCTAATGTTGTGGCCAGTCATTCACAACCCCTCCAACACGAACATTATTGTTTTTGCACTTTTTGGCTTCTTATGAAATAACTTTTTTAAATAGATTCAATCTTGCACATGGAAAGTTTAAGTGTGGGCTTTAGTTGATATAACACTCCCGTCAGGGGTTGCCGTGCATTCTACGGCGGGGGTGCAGGAGGCGGGGCTACTGGAGCCTCAGCCAGTTCGTCTTTTGCAGCCGTTTTATGATTGCTCAGCACAAGAAATACGTTACACACATACAGTTGTTGACAAAATACATTGTACATTATATACCTCAGCTAACTAAACTATGGAAATGTATAATATAATTCATATAGCAATACGGTCTCACTGCACAGCAGACCAGCAGTTAGCCGAGTCCGTCCATGTTGAGGCACTGAGTGACGTGCCTCGACTGGCTGCTGTTCACCGCACCGTCTCTTCTCAGTATTTGAACGGCAAATGTGAAAATTCAGCGATTTTGAATAAAAATAATCTAAAACTGGTGAAGTTAAATGGAAAATAACTCTATCGTATAATCACTGCATACATATAACAATTTAATAAAATGTTTTTCTTTTTACATTTTTTTTCTTTCCATGATGGCAGGTGAGGCCCCGCCTCACCTGCCTCTAGTGACTGCACGTCACTGCCGAGCGCATATCATTATGTCAAGATAATGGCACTAGCATTTACTTAATTTAAGAATATTTTTCAACATTTTGAGCAAAATGGTCTCTTTTTTTTTCTACCAAGAAAAGTGCACTTGTTATTAGTGAGAATATACTTATTTTAAGGTATTTTGGGGTTCATTGACTTTAGCTAATTTTACTTGTTTTGGAAAGTCTTGACAAGCCAAATGTTCTTTTTCTATTGGCAGATAATTTTGCTTAGTTCAAATAAAATACCCCTCATTTTTGTATTTTTTTCTTCTTGTTTTTGGAACACTGACTTTTTGCAGTGTAGCGTGCAAGGACGGGAGTGTCAAAAGATGTAACTAACTGTTTTAATGACATTCAGACTTTACTTAAATCAATAACGGAGCAGCATCTTCTCATCCATGGCTCACTAGTGCAACAACAACACCGGAAATGTGTCCCGTGAATAACCGTCCGACCAGAACTCTCTAATAACTAAAGTTCCTAAGGTGAATAATGTAAACTCACTACATTGGTAGTTTTTAGCGCTTCCATAGCGAGATATAAGTTAGAACTTTAAGATACTTTATATTAGAAATGACAACAGCGGAGGATGAATGTCCCATAACAAAAAGATAGAGAAAAATAAGAAGCTTATCGACTACGGCATCAGTGGTGGACATGCGCAGATTATCAGGATTTATGCAGATCTGAAATACAGATTAGCAGGTACTAGAGATGTCCGATAAATGCTTTAAAATGTAATATCGGAAATTATCGGTATCGTTTTTTTTAATTATCGGTATAGTTTTTTTTGTTTTTTTGTTTTTTTATTAAATCAACATAAAAAACACAAGATACAGGGGCCTCCCCTGTCATCATGGAAAGAAAAAAAATGTAAAAAGAAAAAAAAATAATTAAATTGTTATATGTATCTAGTGATTATACTATAAAGTTATTTTCCATTTAACTTCACCAGTTTTAGATGAGTTTTATTCAAAATCGCTGAATTTTCACATTTGCCGTTCAAATACGGAGAAGAGACGGTGCGGTGAACAGCAGCCAGTTGAGGCACGTCACTCAGTGCCTCAACATGGACGGACTCGGCTAACTGCTGGCCTGCTGTGCAGTGAGACCGTATTACTATATGAACTATATTATACATTTCCATAGTTTAGTTAGCTGAGGTATACAATGTACTGTGTATTTTGTCAACAACTGTATGTGTGTAACGTATTTCTTGTGCTGAGCAATCATAAAACGGCTGCAAAAGACGCACTGGCTGAGGCTCCAGTAACCCCGCCTCCTGCACCCCCGCCGTAGATTGCAACCCCTGAAGGGAGTGTTATATCGACTAAAGCCCGCACTTAAACTTTCCACGTGCAAGATTGAATCTATTTAAAAAAGTTATTTCATAAGAAGCCAAAAAGTGCAAAAACAATCATGTTCGTGTTGGAGGAGTTGTGAATGACTGCAGGGCCACAACATTAGGTACACCGGCAGACTGCAGGTGTATCTAATTCACAACTCCTCCAACACGCACATTATTGTTTTTGCACTTTTTGGCTTCTTATTAAATAACTTTTGTAACCTATTTTCATGGGCTTTCCTCTTTGTGATGTTAAGTTCCTGTTATGCGCTGTTATACAGTATATGCCTTGAGCTCTTATTTTGAAGGCGCTAAGAGCGGAAGTGATGACACGGAGTGGAGCGGAAGTTTTTGAAAGAAGGTAAATAAAGTGGTCCTCGTGTAAACTGGAGCCTCCGTGTTTGTTATTTTGTAGTTTTATACAGTATAGGCGACATTTATAAACCCTCGGTTACACTTTTTTAAATAGATTCAATCTTGCACGTGGAAAGTTTAAGTGAGGGCTCTAGTTGATATAAAACTCCCGTCAGGGGTGCATTAATCCAGCACAACAGCGGCGCATGGACTTAATTTATAAGTAAAGGTAAGACCATAATAACGGTTTTTTTTATTAAATGTGCTTTTTTGTGTGCTACAGATTGTATGTGTAAAGTTAAAGTTAAGTTAAAGTACCAATGATTGTCACACACACACTAGGTGTAATGAAATTTGTCCTCTGCATTTGACCCATCCCCTTGATCACGCTGTGGGAGGTGAGGGGAGCAGTGGGCAGCAGCGGCGCCGCGCCCGGGAATAATTTTTGGTGATTTAACCCCCAATTCCAACCCTCGATGCTGAGTGCCAAGCAGGAAAGAATGCTGGTATGAGCTTTTAAACATAACCCGTTAACTGCTGCCAATCAAATGGTGAATAAGATACTCTTTAGGGTTCATGTGTTTGTAAATCTGACTGTGATGAAGTCAGTGCCTCACCAGCCATCAACCTCACCGCACGTTACTGACACTTACAATTAGTGCACCAACCCAAAAAACCTCCCTCCCCCATTTACACTCATTCACACAAAAGGGTTGTTTATTTCTGTTATTAATATTCTGGTTCCTACATTATATATCAATATATATCAATACAGTCTGCAAGGGATACAGTCCGTAAGCACACATGATTGTGCGTGCTGCTGGTCCACTAATAGTACTAACCTTTAACAGTTAATTTTACTCATTTTCATTAATTACTAGTTTCTATGTAACTGTTTTTATATTGTTTTACTTTCTTTTTTATTCAAGAAAATGTTTTTAATTTATTTATCTTATTTTATTTTATTATTATTTTTAAAAAAGGACCTTATCTTCACCATACCTGGTTGTCAAAATTAGGCATAATAATGTGTTAATTCCACGACTGTATATATCGGTATCGGTTGATATCGGTATCGGTAATTAAGAGTTGGACAATATCGAGAATATCGGATATCGGCAAAAAAGCCATTATCGGACATCCCTAGCAGGTACCAGAAGGTAAGAAAAGTTGGTTTTGTATGATATTGTGAAACAAAACGCCACATAATATGTCTGCTAATGGGTGCCATTTTGCGGTCCTTATACACACACCATAGTAATACTTGTATCTCTGACTACGGTAGCCGTAATGGGCCGACAATCCATCAAGCGGTGCGGCTTCAAAGTGGTATTAAAACATTTTGACAGATTTTTGAGTGTTGTGTGTAATGTTCTTTATTTTCAATGGAACATCCAAAGTTTTGGTGTTGTTTACTGGTGTCATATTGCATTCTACACCTACCTCTTATGTGTAACTGCCATCTACTGGTCACACTTGTCATTACACCATTTACCAAATAAAATGGCTTCGAGTTCGGTAAGCACAACCAGAATTATTCCGTACATTAGGCGTACCGGGTTATAAGGCGCACTGTCGATTTTTGAAAAAATGAAATAATTTTAAGTGCGCTTATAGTCAGAAAAATACGGCAAGTGTGTTTTCTGCTCCTACTTACAAATGGACGTATTTTCTCCCAATTTCTACCAAAAATCTTCAAAATTGCAGGGATGTGAATACTGAATATGCGAGGATGGACAGAAAACAAAAAAGGACATTTGTGTTTCCCCTTTTTCTTTTTTCAGAGTTACACATTACCTGAAAAAATGGGTCCTGATCCACTTAAGTGAACATTGCTTTTCAGGAGAATATAAATGATATAGATGTTTTCAAAAATGCATAGTTGCACTGCAAAAAGTCAGTGTTCAAAAACAAGAAAAAAAATTACAAAAATGAGGGGTATTTTATTTGAACTAAGCAAAATTATCTGCCAATAGAACAAGAACATTTGGCTTGTCAAGACTTTCCAAAACAAGTAAAATTAGCTAACCTCAATGAACCCAAAAATACCTTAAAATAAGTATATTCTCACTAATAACAAGTGCACTTTTCTTGGTAGAAAAAAAAAAGAGACCTTTTTGCTCAATATGTTGAAAAATATTCTTAAATGAAGTAAATGCTAGTGCCATTATCTTGACATAATGATATGTGCTTGGCATTACATTTCTTGAAACCAGCAACCTTGTACTAAAAACTAATTTATTGTTCTTAATGGAAAGGCAACAAGGCAAATGATTGTTACTCTCAGGGTCTCCTAGCTGCTCAGGCAAATAATATAGTCTAAAAATGCATTTTTCCATCGATAACATGACATCATCGCGCCAAGTGCGTGCCCTTTCAGTCAATTAATGCGCATATATACAGCCCGGCCCCCGGCCAAAATGTTTTAATTGTAATTTTGAAGAATTCATCTGAATGTGCACAAACTATTTCTGTTCAAAATTGTTAGAAATGTCACATGTTATATGTTTAAATATTAACTGTCAGTTTACTGTACTGTGCCAACAGTACTACTTTATGAGTGCGTATTTTCTCTTGTTTCATTGAAAATAAAGCAGCAAAGTCCATTTGGCTGTCATCTGTTTTAATTATGAGACACAATTGTGTCAAAGTCATGTTTTTTTTTTCATGCTTGAAATTAGAAATGATTACTTTAAAAAAGTAGTTTTATACTTGTGAGTGTTGATAACACAGCTTTGCAACAGTTGATATTCTAGTTTCAAGCATGTTTTACTCAATACAGGTCATCAAATCTCAGCAACAAGCTGCAATATCTTACTGAGATCATTTAGGACCAAAACCCTTAAAACAAGTAAAACACTAACATACAATCTGCTTAGTGAGAAGAATTATCTTATCAGACAGAAAATAAGCAAATATTACCCTTATTTGAGATATTTAATCTTACTTAGATTCCAGTTTTTGCAGTGTGTATCTTCCTGACATTCTGAACATCTTTCCTTCCCTCCTGTGTGTTGCATACCTCTTCTCCGCTGCGGTAGATGAGAAGGTCGAAGGGGATGGCGGCTACCATGTCGATGAGGAACCATCCCTTGAAATAGTGCACGGCGATGCGCACAGGGTGGCTCACCACCTCGTCGTTGGAGTTGACGTACGTTGTCCTGTGAAAAAAAAAAATTGCTCATTGTCATTTTCTACTTGAACTACTAATCTTATATAACCATACAACTGATACAGTCACTGCTTCAAGACGTCATTCCCACCTGAAGTTGATGAGGATGTCGATAATGAACATGATGTCCACTATGAGGTCCACCACATTGAGAGGAGAACACGAGTATCCGCAGATATGGATGGCTACCTCTTCCTGAGATGAAAAGATTACATCAAAAGACCAAAGATGATCAATAAGAGGAAGGTAAAATTAACTATTAGAGTGGAGCGCCTGCAGGTACATGAACATGCACCATCTTGACTAAAACATTTGGACACCTCGACATCTACAATGTAAAAAAACAAAAACTGGCAGATCACTTGCCATAATTTTATCGTACAAATAAAAATTAGTAATTTGGTGCAAAAACCACCAAACATTTTTACGGTATAATTCTTGCAATTGAGCAAGCTTTTTTTAATTTTTTACTGTAAAATCTACAGATTTTTTGTGCACTGCCAAACAATTGTTTTAATTAAAATTGAAATTAATTTGCAATAAACGATTATAGAGTTCATGTTAATTTTACAGTAAAAATAACATAGTATAATTTTTCTAATTTTTTCTTTTTTTTTCTTTTTTTGTCCTGTTTTCAATTTACAGTAATTTGGGGCAAAAACTACCGTCAATTATTCTGGCGACAGAGCCGTTTTTTTTTTTAACTCTTTTGCAATGATGTACTGTTAAAAATAGGTCAGTAGGTTATACAGTAAAACATTTGCAACTTGCTGAAAATATAAAAGTGGAATTTTACAGAAAAATTCGGTCGACAGAGTTTTGCTGTAAAATCTACAGATTTCTTCTTTGACCCAAAAAATATTTTGCTTTAAGTTAGGAGTGTCCAACCATTTTCCACCGATGGCCGGATACGTATTTTGCAAACAAACAATGCTAAAAACAGGCCATAAGTATATATTTAAAGATACGACTTTGTGTCAGCTTTTTCTTTTAATACGTGAGAAAGTGTATTATTAATAGGGTTAAAAGTCAGCATTTAAAAAAAAATCACATTACGTATTTTTGTGCTTTTTTGTCTGTACATTTTTACTGTTGTATTTTTTTTGTTTGACTGTGTTTCTAAAATATGCTGTGGACCAACAAAACCTGAGCTGTGGGCCACACTTTGAACACCCCTGATTTAAGAGAATGTAAGATATCTATCTATCTATCTATCTATATATATATACATATACATATATATATATATATATATATATATATATATATATATATATATATATATATATATATATATATATATATATATATACATACATACATATTTATACATATATACAAACCCCGTTTCCCTATGAGTTGGGAAATTGTGTTAAATGTAAATATAAACGGAATACAATGATTTGCAAATCATTTTCAACCCATATTCAGTTGAATATGCTACAAAGACAACATATTTGATGTTCAAACTGATAAACTTTTTTTTTTTTGCAAATAATCATTAACTTTAGAATTTGATGTCAGCAACACGTGACAAAGAAGTTGGGAAAGTTGGCAATAAATACTGATAAAGTTGAGGAATGCTCATCAAACACTTATTTGGAACATCCAACAGGTGAACAGGCAAATTGGGAACAGGTGGGTGCCATGATTGGGTATAAAAGTAGATTCCATGAAATGCTCAGTCATTCACAAACAAGGAAGGGGCGAGGGTCACCACTTTGTCAACAAATGCGTGAGCAAATTGTTGAACAGTTTAAGAAAAACCTTTCTCAACCAGCTATTGCAAGGAATTTAGGGATTTCACCATCTACGGTCCGTAATATCATCAAAGGGTTCAGATAATCTGGAGAAATCACTGCACGTAAGCAGCTAAGCCTGTGACCTTCGATCCCTCAGGCTGTACTGCATCAACAAGCGACATCAGTGTGTAAAGGATATCACCACATAGGCTCAGGTACACTTCAGAAACCCACTGTCAGTAACTACAGTTGGTCGCTACATCTGTAAGTGCAAGTTAAAACTATCCTATGCAAGGCGAAAACCGTTTATCAACAACACCCAGAAACGGAGTCGGCTTCGCTGGGCCTGAGCTCATCTAAGATGGACTGATACAAAGTGGAAAAGTGTTCTGTGGTCTGACGAGTCCACATTTCAAATTGTTTTTGGAAACTGTGGACGTCGTGTCCTCCGGACCAAACAGGAAAAGAACCATCCAGATTGTTATAGGCGCAAAGTTGAAAAGCCAGCATCTGTGATGGTAACAGGGTTTATTAGTGCCCAAGACATGAGTAACTTACACATCTGTGAAGGCGCCATTAATGTTGAAAGGTACATACAGGTTTTGGTGCAACATATGTTGCCATCCAAGCAACGTTACCATGGACGCCCCTGCTTATTTCAGCAAGACAATGCCAAGCCACGTGTTACATCAACGTGGCTTCATAGTAAAAGTGTGCGGGTACTAGACTGGCCTGCCTGTAGTCCAGACCTGTCTCCCATTAAAAATATGTGGCGCAATATGAAGCCTAAAATACCACAATGGAGACCCCCGGACTGTTGAACAACTTAAGCTGTACATCAAGCAAGAATGGGAAAGAATTCCACCTGAGAAGCTTAAAAAATGTGTCTCCTCAGTTCCCAAACGTTTACTGAGTGTTGTTAAAAGGAAAGGCCATGTAACACAGTGGTGAACATGCCCTTTCCCAACTACTTTGGCACGTGTTGCAGCCATGAAATTCTAAGTTAATTATTTTTTGCAAACAAAAAAATAAAGTTTATGAGTTTGAACATCAAATATCTTGTCTTTGTCGTGCATTCAACTGAATATGGGTTGAAAATGATTTGCCAATCATTGTATTCCGTTTATATGTATATCTAGCACAATTTCCCAACTCATATAGAAACGGGGTTTGTATATATATATATATATATATGTTTTTTTAATCACTTTTAACCAAAATGATTTCAAACTTAGAGGAATATAAAATGTTCTAAATAGAGTTTGATGTAGTTATTGATCAGGTTAATATAACCTAAGGCCCTAAAGAGTTTTTAAAACCTGACCTCGTTCCACACCCACCGTGTCGTTGAGGAGGAAAGCGGCAGAGTAAGGTGTCAAGATGGCGGTGTAGATGACCAGCAGCAGGATGAGCCAATCCCAGACCGCCTTGAAGGGGCTGTAGTGCAAAACCGTCCAACTGTGGATGCGAGGAGCTTGAAGTTTGTATTCCGGCAACACGTCGGCGCCCAGAGACAACACCTGCACAGAACGAGAGAGACCAACAAAATGATCAATAACGAGAAATTTCCCGGGGAAATTTTGAATGGGCTCACTGTGTTGTGGGCCTCCAGTTAAAGACACACTTTGGGCTAACCCCACATCTTAACCCACTTTATTAAAGGCAAATGCTAATGTTGCTAATAGCTAGCATGCTAAACAATAGTACCAAGGCAGCTAGTTCTATAGTGTCCTTACGTCATCCATTTTCTATCGCTTGTCCCTTTCGGGGTGGGGGTAGCTGGAGCCAATCCCAGTAGCAGGGTATAACCTGGATAAGTGGCCACCTCATCACAGGGCCAACACAAATAGATTCCATTCATAAATCAGTCCCTCCAGAATTCCAAGATGATGACATGCTAATTCCAACCAATCCCCGCAAATTTTGCACTGCCTCACATTTTTGTCCAACTTTTTGTCTAATCAATACTAATGTTTGTATCTTCTGTAGACGAAGCTGGAAGAACAACACGTAACAATTGTTGTCACACAATTGTTGTCCCGCATAGCTCAGACCGACTTCCAGTACCCGTTTACAGCACTAACTCTTCTGGGTAATCCATACCTGCCAACCTTGAGACCTCCGATTTCGGGAGGTGGGGGTGCGTGGTCTGGGGGGTCGTGGTTGGGGTCGGGGCGTGGTTCAGGGCGTGGTTAAAAGGGGAGGAGTATTTTTACAGCTAGAATTCACCAAGTATATATAAGAAATACTTGACTTTCAGTGAATTCTAGATAGATATATATATATATATATTTTTTTTTTAATGTTATATATATATATATATATATATAAATAAGAGAAATACTTGCATTTCAGTGTTCATTTATTTACACATATACACACACATAACACTCATTTACTCATTGTTGAGTTAAGGGTTGAATTGTCCATCCTTGTTCTATTCTCTGTCACTATTTGTCTAACCATGCTGAACACCCTCACTGATGATGCATTCTGCTTCGTCTCCTTGTTGGGTGCGCAGTTGTGCACTGCACTCTCTAAAAGCTGTAGATGTTATTGTCACATATGCATGTACAGTAGATGGCAGTATTGTCCTGTTTAAGAGTGTCACAACATTGCTGTTTACGGCAGACGAACTGCTTTACGGTAGACGGAAACGTGACCGGTGTTGTTGTGTGTTGTTGCCGTGCTGGGAGGACGTTAATGAAACTGCCTAACAATAAACCCACATAAGAAACCAAGAACTCGCCCTCGATCATTCTACAGTTATAATGTGATTGAGCAGGCACGCTGTTTATATTGTGGAAAGGCGGACGTGAAAACAGGCTGTCGACACGTCACTCAGGTCCGCATAGAGCTGGAGGGGGCGTGGCCTCCAGCTCCGCCTGATTTTCGGGAGAAAATTTGTCCCGGGAGGTTTTCGGGAGAGGCGCTGAATTTCGGGAGTTTCCCGGAAAATCAGGGAGGGTTGGCAAGTATGGGGTAATCTAGTGTCTTCTTAGTTTACATGTATTCATATACATATTCAACATGTATTTAATCAAGAACATATTTTCTTATGCAATGCTGACCTCGCAAAGAGGCATCATTTAGAGATGTTGAAGTGTAGAGGTGGGAATCTTTGGGCACCTCACAATTCGATTATGATTCATGAACCATAATTCGATTAATTATTATATTGTACATTTAATTATTAAAAAATTTAAGAATATGTCCACAAGGCTCCTCCTTTGGTTATTGATTTATGTAGCATTGTGTCATTTTCTGTTTATATACTGTAATATACTGTATTTTTCGGACTATAAGTCGCAGTTTTTTTCCTAGTTTGGCCGGGGGTGCGACTTATACTCAGGAGCGACTTATGTGTGAAATTATTAACACATTACCGTAAAATATCAAATCATATTATTTAGCTCATTCACGTAAGAGACTAGACGTATAAGATTTCATGGGATTTAGCGATTAGGAGTGACAGATTGTTTGGTAAACGTATAGCATGTTCTATATGTTATAGTTATTTGAATGACTCTTACCATAATATGTTACGTTAACATACCAGGCACGTTCTCAGTTGGTTATTTATGCCTCATATAACGTACACTTATTCAGCCTGTTGTTCACTATTCTTTATTTATTTTAAATTGCCTTTCAAATGTCTATTCTTGGTGCTGGGTTTGATCAAATACATTTCCCCCAAAAATCCGACTTATACTCCATCCATCCATCCATCCATTTTCTACCGCTTATTCCCTTTGGGGTCGCGGGGGCGCTGGAGCCTATCTCAGCTACAATCGGGCTGAAGGCGGGGTACACCCTGGACAAGTCGCCACCTCATCGCAGGGCCAACACAGATAGACAGACAACATTCACACTCACATCCACACACTAGGGCCAATTTAGTGTTGCCAATCAACTTATCCCCAGGTGCATGTCTTTGGAAGTGGGAGGAAGCCGGAGTACCCGGAGGGAACCCACGCAGTCACGGGGAGAATATGCAAACTCCACACAGAAAGATCCCGAGCCCGGGATTGAACCCAAGACTACTCAGGACCTTCGTATTGTGAGGCAGATGCACTAACCCCTCTTCCACCGTGAAGCCCACTTATACTCCAGTGCGACTTATATATGTTTATGCATTTTCGGCCGGTGCGACTTATACTCCGGAGCGACTTATACTCCGAAAAATACGGTGTGTATATATATATATATATATATACATATATATATATACATATATATATATATACATATATATATATATATATATATATATATATATATATATATATATATATATATATATATATATATATATATATATATATATACATATATATATATATTAATATTAGAGATGTCCGATAATGGCTTTTTTGCTGATATACGATATTCCGATATTGTCCAACTCTTAATTACCGATTCCGATATCAACCGATACCGATATATACAGTCGTGGAATTAACGCATTGTTATGCCTAATTTTGTTGTGATGCCCCGCTGGATGCATTAAACAATGTAACAAGGTTTTCCAAAATAAATCAACTCAAGTTATGGAAAAAAAATGCCAACATGGCACTGCCATATTTATTATTGAAGTCACAAAGTGCATTCTTTTTTTTAACATGCCTCAAAACAGCAGCTTGGAATTTGGGACATGCGCTCCCTGAGAGAGCAGGAGGCGGTTGAGGTGGGCGGGGTTGGTGGGGGGTGGGGTTTCGGGGGGTAGCGGGGGTGTATATTGTAGCGTCCCGGAAGAGTTCGTGTTGCAAGGGGTTCTGGGTATTTGCTCTGTTGTGTTTATGTTGTGTTACGGTGCGGATGTTCTCCCGAAATGTGTTTGTCATTCTTGTTTGGTGTGGGTTCACAGTGTGGCGCATATTTGTAACAGTGTTAAAGTTGTTTATACGGCCACCCTCAGTGTGACCTGTATGGCTGTTGACCAAGTTTGCTTTGCATTCACTTGTGTGTGTGAAAAGCCGTAGATATTATGTGACTGGGCCGGCACGCAAAGGAGCTCTGTAATTCTCCTTACGTCTGTGTATACAGCGGTGTTTTAAAAAGTCATAAATTTTACTTTCCGAAACCGATACCGATAACTTTGAAACTGATACCGATAATTTCCGATATTACATTTTAAAGCATTTATCGGCCGATAATATCGGCAGTCCGATATTATCGGACATCCCTTATATATATATATATATATATATATATATATATATATATATATATATATATATATATATATACACAGGTATATATGTGTACACACACACACACATACTGTGCAGGCCAAAACTTTGCACACGCCTTCTCATTCAATGTGTTCACGACTATTTACATTGTAGATTGTCACTGAAGGCATCGGAACTATGCATGAACACATGTGGAGTTATGTACTTAACAAAAAAATTTGAAATAACTAAAAACCTGTTTTATATTCTAGTTTCTTCAAAATAGCCACCTTTTGCTCTTTGCACACTCGTGGCATTCTCTCGATGAGCCTCAAGAGGTAGTCACCTGGAATGGTTTTCACTTCACAGTTGTGCCTTATCAGGGTTGATTAGCGGAATTTCGTGCTTTATCAATGGGGTTGGGACCATTAGTTGCATTGTGAATGAGAAGGTGTGTCCAAACTTTTGGTCTGTACTGTATATTAATATATATATATATATATATATATATATATATATATATATATATATATATATATATATATATATATATATATATATTAATATATATATACATATATATATATATATATATATATATATATATATATATATATATATAAATATATATATATATATATATATATATTACAGACATCTAGTGTCTCCTGTTAAGGCCGTGTGGTATAAAAGGAGTAAAACCTCAATACAGTATTTGTTTTCCAATTTTTGTTGCAATCCTGTGCTTTTTGAGGTAAGGTTACAAGAAACAATATATTTGCATTCAGACGTAACAGTGAGTGTGCTCGAAACAAAATGTGTATACCTGCAAAATGTGTTAAAAAGTGCACTAAGGAAGGGGTTTACATGGCCCCATTCCTGGGTTGATGTCGCGTAAGAGAAAGAAGGGGGTTACTCATTCTGCAATGCAGTCTGCTGAAAATTATGGAAAGCGCCACGCTACATAACAATGTGGTCAAAGTTCGAATTTCCACAAAACACATTTTAAGACAGTCAACACTCTACTGCAATCTGGCGGCTAAGGCGGATGGTGCACCCCCTCGATTTGTCACGTTTCATGTGTCAGGTAAACCGTGAAAAATGGACCTAAGTGAATCCCCTTCCTACTCTAGTTAGCAATGCTAATGTTAGCGCACACATACACATTAATAAAGTGAGGTATATTTTATGTTTTTTTTTAACACCAGAGTCACACTTACAACACGGACATATTCATACCGCGTACAACAGCCTTCATGCACCTGACTGGTCCAGCCAGTAAACGTCCATCCGAACAGGCAAAAACTAATCATTCCCTGCTAATGTCCTCCTGCACCGTCGTGTTAAAAGTCACTCAGGGAAATACAATTGCATTATTATGGAGCACAATTGCTTTACGACACTGATATATTCAAACATCTGCACTTGCAGGAATGAATCCGTGACGAGCATGAGAGGAGCTTGTGTCTGTGCCTAATAGAATCAAACCGTCAACCTCAGAAGTTTGGCTCAGGGCGGAAGAACAGCCGGCATCAGAATGCATTTTTGACAACGCACGCACGCACACACACACACACACACACACACACTGTCAGTCATCTGAGGAGTGAATACATAAGTTAAACACAACAAAGCTGCTTTGTGAATCCTGCTGGATGGTTACAATGTTCACAAAGGCATATTTTCATCCTATCAACCAAGTGTGATGCAAATGCCACCGCTGCCCCCTTTTCAAATTCAACGTGATGCATGAATATAGCACACACTTGTGCTGTTCCTTTTGAACGGAACCAAAGCTCATTGAAAAGAAAAATCATGTTTTAGTTCACGACCCACTTTTACAAGCACACACGTGAATATGTACCGTACAAGTACAATACAGTAACAATAACAACATACATATTTCCTGTCATTTTCTCAAAACTTGTTAGTGCGCCTAATGTACGGAATAATTTTGGTTGTGCTTACTGACCTCGAAGCTATTTTATTTGGTACACGGTGTAATGAAAAGTGTGACCAGTAGATGGCAGTCACACATAAGAGATACGTGTAGACTGCAATATGACTAAAATAAACAACGCAAGAATGTTATATGTTCCATTGAAAATATAGAACATTACACACGGCGCTCAAAAATCCATCAAAATGTTTTAGTATGACTTTGGTAAGCTGTGAAGCCGCACCGCTTGATGGATTGTACTGTGCTTCAACATACCATACCATACCAACTTTATTCATAAAGCCCTTTAAAAACAAGCACAGTAGAAAAACAAAGGGCTGTACACCACAAAGAAATAGAGGCAAAGGACAGACTAAAAAATAACATTTAAAACAGAAATAAAAATACACATTGAAAAAGCAAATATAAATTACCCTAAGAACAATTTGTTAGATAAAAAACAGTTTAAAAGTTAAAAACAGTTAAAAAAGTTAAAAGCTAAAAACAGTTTAAAGTCTCATGCTGGGTTAAAAGCCAGTGAATAAAAATGGGTTTTAAGAAGGGTCTTAAAAATAGCCAAAGAAGGGGCCTGTCTCACATGGAGAGGGAGATCGTTCCAGAGTTTGGGACCCGCAACAGAGAAGGCTATGTCCCCTCTGAGCTTGCGCTTTGTTTTGGGTACCTCCAACATAGGAGTATTATTATGGTGTGTGTATAAGGTAAGACATATTATCTGGCGTTTTGTTTCGCAATATTATGCAATAGCAACTTTTCTTACCTTCTGGTGCCTGCTGATCTGTATTTGGGATCTGCATAAATCCTGAAAAATTGTGTGATTCCGCCTTTGTAGTCGATAAGCTTCTTCTTTTTCTCTATCTTCTTGTTATGGGACATTCATCCTGCGCTGTTGCCATTTCTAATATAAAGTAGTGTAAAGTTCTTACTTATATATGTCAATAAACTCGCCATTAAGCGCTAAAACATACCGGTGTAGTGAGTTTACATTATTCACACAAGGAACTTTAGTTATTAGAGAGTTCCGGTCGGACGGTTTTTCACGGGACACATTTCCGACCTTGTTGTTGTTTCTGGATGAGGAGATGCTGCTCTTTTATTGATTTAAGTGAAGTGAAGTGAATTATATTTATATAGCGCTTTTCTCTAGTGACTCAAAGCGCTCAAAGTAAAGTCTGAATGCCATTAAAACAGTTAGCTCCATCTTTTGTCTGTACATTTGTTTATCTGTGACGGGCTGCCGCAAACACATTTGAGACTAACTGTTTGCATTGGTTAATAAACACATGATAATGGGACTGATTGTGAACGTAGCTTGTTGTTACCACACCGTACATTAGATGTCGTCATAACACGGCTTGTTAACACAGCTCAAACACAATAAGAAGACAGGAGATATCAGGGTTGCCATCGTATCTGCTGTGCTACTAAATTTAGCGAGTATACAAACCCCTCTAGATTTGTTTTTTGAAGAAGTCAGGTGACTTTTATGTCGGTCTTACTTATGGAGACTTGAAAGTTCAAGTTTTAGTTTGCCTTTCTTCCAATTCCTCTGTTGCAAGCTGCTGATGACACTCTGAGCTCTGTGGCCTTTTCTCTCTAAATACTTTCTGATTAAAGCAGAGTTGCTCAAAGTGTGTCCATTTGCGGCCCGCACATAATTTTTTAATGGCCTGCCGCACTTTCAAAAAATACTACTACTAAAAAAATTACTTCAAAATGTGGAATAAAAGAGCAAACAGGTGAATGTAACGAGAAAAAGTTGCAATGTTGACTTAAATAACAAAAAACTGCCATGCTTGCTGTTTTTTGGGGGTTTTTTCTTCTTAAAAACTGACATTACTCAAAAAACAATAATGAATCAAAATCAACGTTGTTATGAATTACTGACGTATTTAGGGCTCCAATTACTTTACAATTAACTATTCCACTTTTATATATTTTTTGGGGGGGGAATATTGCAAATTTTGTGTGATTTCCATTAAAAAAGACAAAAAGAGCATAAAACAAACAAAGAAAAACTATTGAAATTAATAAAAACATATCCTTGATGAATAGATCTGAAATTGATCCAGAGATTTAAGCACTAAAAGTAAAAGAATAACAAAAAAATAATAATGTATGACTTATTTTTATCACTTTAGCAGTGGGACCCTTTTGGATTACTGACAATTTTAGTGGGATTTTTTGTTTAGTTTTTTTACAACGATCATTCAAAAAAATATTAATGAATCAAAATCAATGTCGCTATGAATTATTGACCTATTTAAGGCTCCAATTACTTCATATCAAATATTCCACTTTGATATATTTTTGGGGGGAAAATAAATATTGCAAATGTGTATTTTCCATCAAAAAAAAGAAAACGAGCATAAAACAAAGAAAAACAATTGAAATTAATAAAAACTTGATGAATAGATCTGATATTGATCCAGAGATTTAAGCGCTAAAAGTAAAACAATAACAGAATAATAATAATGTATGACTTATTTTTAGCACTTTTGCCAGTGGGGCCCTTTTGGTTTCCTGAGCATTTTAGTGGGATTTTTTTGTTTAGTTTTTTTTTACAACGGTCATTTAAAAAAATATTAATGAATCAAAAATCAATGTTATGAATTATTGACCTATTTAAGGCTCCAATTACTTCATATCAAATATTCCACTTTGATATATTTTTTGGGGGAAAAAAATATTGCAAATGTTGTGTGTTTTCCATCAAAAAAGACAAAATGAGCATAAAACAAAGAAAAACAATTGAAGTTAATAAAAACTTGATGAATAGATCTGGGTGGCGACTTGTCCAGGGTGTACCCCGCCTTCCGCCCGATTGTAGCTGAGACCCCAAAGGGAATAAGCGGTAGAAAATGGATGGATGGATGAATAGATCTGATATTGATCCAGAGATTTAAGCGCTAAAAGTAAAACAATAATACAAAAATAATAATGTATGATTTATTTTTAGCACTTTTGCCAGTGGGGCCCCTTTGGATTCCTGACAATTTAAGTGGGATTTTTTTTTTAGTTTTTTTGCGACGGTCATTTAAAAAAATATTAATGAATCAAAATCAATGTCTTTATGAATTATTGACCTGTTTAAGACTCCAATTACTTCACATCAAATATTACACTTTGATATATTTTTTTGGGAAAAAATATTTTAAATTTTATGTGGTTTCCATTAAAACAGACAAAACGAGCATAAAACAAACAAAAAACAACAACAATTGAAATTAATAAAAACTTACACTTACATACATCTGAAATTGATCCAGAGATGTAAGCGCTAACAGTAAAACAATAACAAAATGATAATAATGTATGACTCATTTTTAGCACTTTTGCCAGTGGGGCCCTTTTGGATTCCTGAGAATTTTAGAGGGATTTTTTTGTTGAGTTTTTTTACAATGGTCATTTAAAAAAATATCAATGAATCAAAAATCAATGTTATGAATTATTGACCTATTTAAGGCTCCAATTACTTCATATCAAATATTCCACTTTGATATATTTTTTGGGGGGAAAAAATATTGCAAATGTTGTGTGTTTTCCATCAAAAAAGACAAAATGAGCATAAAACAAAGAAAAACAATTGAAATGAATAAAAAACTTGATGAATAGATCTGATATTGATCCAGAGATTTAAGCGCTAAAAGTAAAACTATAACAAAAAAATAATAATGTATGACATATTTTTAGCACTTTTGCCAGTGGGGCCCTTTTGGATTCCTGACAATTTAAGTGGGATTTTTTTCCCCGTTTTTTTGCGACGGTCATTTAAAAAAATATTAATGAATCAAAATCAATGTCTTTATGAATTATTGACCTGTTTAAGGCTCCAATTACTTCACATCAAATATTCCACTTTGATATATTTTTTGGGGAAAAAATATTGCAAATTTTATGTGGTTTCCATTAAAAAAGTATTGAAATGAATACAAACTTACACTTACATACATCTGAAATTGATCCAGAGATGTAAGCGCTAAAAGTAAAACAATAACAAAATGATAATAATGTATGACTCCTTTTTAGCACTTTTGCCAGTGGGGCCCTTTTGGATTCCTGAGAATTTTAGTGGGGTTTTTGTTTAGTTTTTTTTATAATGGTCATTTTAAAAAATATTAATGAATCAAAAATCAATGTTATGAATTATTGACCTATTTAAGGCTCCAATTACTTCATATCAAATATTCCACTTTGATATATTTTTGGGGGGAAAATAAATATTGCAAATGTGTATTTTCCATCAAAAAAAAGAAAACGAGCATAAAACAAAGAAAAACAATTGAAATTAATAAAAACTTGATGAATAGATCTGATATTGATCCAGAGATTTAAGCGCTAAAAGTAAAACAATAACAGAATAATAATAATGTATGACTTATTTTTAGCACTTTTGCCAGTGGGGCCCTTTTGGTTTCCTGAGCATTTTAGTGGGATTTTTTTGTTTAGTTTTTTTTTACAACGGTCATTTAAAAAAATATTAATGAATCAAAAATCAATGTTATGAATTATTGACCTATTTAAGGCTCCAATTACTTCATATCAAATATTCCACTTTGATATATTTTTTGGGGGAAAAAAATATTGCAAATGTTGTGTGTTTTCCATCAAAAAAGACAAAATGAGCATAAAACAAAGAAAAACAATTGAAGTTAATAAAAACTTGATGAATAGATCTGGGTGGCGACTTGTCCAGGGTGTACCCCGCCTTCCGCCCGATTGTAGCTGAGACCCCAAAGGGAATAAGCGGTAGAAAATGGATGGATGGATGAATAGATCTGATATTGATCCAGAGATTTAAGCGCTAAAAGTAAAACAATAATACAAAAATAATAATGTATGATTTATTTTTAGCACTTTTGCCAGTGGGGCCCCTTTGGATTCCTGACAATTTAAGTGGGATTTTTTTTTTAGTTTTTTTGCGACGGTCATTTAAAAAAATATTAATGAATCAAAATCAATGTCTTTATGAATTATTGACCTGTTTAAGACTCCAATTACTTCACATCAAATATTACACTTTGATATATTTTTTTGGGAAAAAATATTTTAAATTTTATGTGGTTTCCATTAAAACAGACAAAACGAGCATAAAACAAACAAAAAACAACAACAATTGAAATTAATAAAAACTTACACTTACATACATCTGAAATTGATCCAGAGATGTAAGCGCTAACAGTAAAACAATAACAAAATGATAATAATGTATGACTCATTTTTAGCACTTTTGCCAGTGGGGCCCTTTTGGATTCCTGAGAATTTTAGAGGGATTTTTTTGTTGAGTTTTTTTACAATGGTCATTTAAAAAAATATCAATGAATCAAAAATCAATGTTATGAATTATTGACCTATTTAAGGCTCCAATTACTTCATATCAAATATTCCACTTTGATATATTTTTTGGGGGGAAAAAATATTGCAAATGTTGTGTGTTTTCCATCAAAAAAGACAAAATGAGCATAAAACAAAGAAAAACAATTGAAATGAATAAAAAACTTGATGAATAGATCTGATATTGATCCAGAGATTTAAGCGCTAAAAGTAAAACTATAACAAAAAAATAATAATGTATGACATATTTTTAGCACTTTTGCCAGTGGGGCCCTTTTGGATTCCTGACAATTTAAGTGGGATTTTTTTCCCCGTTTTTTTGCGACGGTCATTTAAAAAAATATTAATGAATCAAAATCAATGTCTTTATGAATTATTGACCTGTTTAAGGCTCCAATTACTTCACATCAAATATTCCACTTTGATATATTTTTTGGGGAAAAAATATTGCAAATTTTATGTAGTTTCCATTAAAAAAGTATTGAAATGAATACAAACTTACACTTACATACATCTGAAATTGATCCAGAGATGTAAGCGCTAAAAGTAAAACAATAACAAAATGATAATAATGTATGACTCCTTTTTAGCACTTTTGCCAGTGGGGCCCTTTTGGATTCCTGAGAATTTTAGTGGGGTTTTTGTTTAGTTTTTTTTATAATGGTCATTTTAAAAAATATTAATGAATCAAAAATCAATGTTATGAATTATTGACCTATTTAAGGCTCCAATTACTTCATATCAAATATTCCACTTTGATATATTTTTGGGGGGAAAATAAATATTGCAAATGTGTATTTTCCATCAAAAAAAAGAAAACGAGCATAAAACAAAGAAAAACAATTGAAATTAATAAAAACTTGATGAATAGATCTGATATTGATCCAGAGATTTAAGCGCTAAAAGTAAAACAATAACAGAATAATAATAATGTATGACTTATTTTTAGCACTTTTGCCAGTGGGGCCCTTTTGGTTTCCTGAGCATTTTAGTGGGATTTTTTTGTTTAGTTTTTTTTTACAACGGTCATTTAAAAAAATATTAATGATTCAAAATCAATGTTTTTATGAATTATTGACCTGTTTAAGGCTCCAATTACTTCACATCAAATATTCCACTTTTTTTGGGGAAAAATATTGCAAATTGTGTGTTTTCCATTAAAAAAGAAAAAAAGAGCATAAAACAAACAAAGAAAAATAATTGAAATGAATAAAAACTTAAACTTGATGAATAAATCTGAAATTGATCCAGAGATTTAAGCGCTAAAAGTAAAACAATAACAAAGAAATTATAATGTATGACTTGTTTTTAGCACTTTTGCCAGTGGGGCCCTTTTGGATTCCTGAGAATTTTAGTGGGATTTATTTATTTTTTATTTTAATGAATCAAAATCAATGTTTTTATGAATGATTGACCTACTTTAGGCTCCAATTACTTCAAATCAGCCTGGGGGGTTTGCCAGGCTAAAATATTGTTTATATTCTTTTACAACATGTTCTGGTTAATTCCTCAATTACAGGCTGAATATTTCATTAAATCAATAAATAGAACATGTTAAAACATTGTCATGCAGCGATATGAACGCCATTAACTTGTACACCATGTAATGTGCAGAATATCAGAAGCATTTATTCAGGAAGAAATATCACATTTTACATTACTAAACATCTTTGACATTTTTTTTTAATCCTCATTAAAAGTGTGTTTATGTCCTTTTTGTGTTGAGCTGTTAAAAAAGTACAATGTTTAAAAAAAAAACAACATTTTATTAAAGCAGAGTAATTTTCTAGTCATTGTATTCAAACTTGAAAGTGATCTGTCAAGGGTACACTTAATAATAATCGCGGGCTTTCCCTTGACAAATTCCAAATATTCCCAGATTTCCCAGAAATCCAGGTTTTCCGGGACATTTTTCCCCATTCAAAATGAATCGGCTATTTTTCAAACTTCCACCATTTCCACATTTTTCAACCGATTAAAACCATTCCACCTCATCAGGGAAGCTGGAATAAGAACAAGATCTGGCTGCCAGCACTGCTGTTACCCAGGCAGAATCATCTCTCAGGACCAAATATACCATCAGAAGCCCTTGCACTGGAAGACAGGGTCTAGGAACATCACATTTCCAGCAGTGGTCTAAGTCCACTCCCAGGGAAAAGAGGACCATGATCCAGGATGAAGTTCGAAACCTTGAGGAAGAAGGAAGAAGAGCTAAAGCCGTCGAGCTCGCAACCCAAGGTGCCTGGACAAGGTAGAACCTTCCCAAGAGGACCGTGACGTGGAGTGAACTGTGGAGGCTGGAGCCGTTTCGTATCTCGTTTCTGCTCCGAGCAGTATACGACACCCTGCCGACCCCAGTCAACTTGCATAGGTGGGGAATGAGGGAGGACCCGCTGTGCAGGTTGTGTGGCGGTAAAGGAACTATGGCGCACATTCTTTCTGAGTGCAAAACAGCATTGACCCAGGGAAGATACAGGTGGCGCCATGACACGGTGTTGGCAATGCTCGCAGACATCTTAGAGACATCACCTTTGTGAAAGAGGGTCATAGACCAGTTGTCCAAAGCCAAGCCAAGCAAAACTTCCTGCAGTTGGCCCAGGGTTGGGAGATGGAGGTCGACCTGGGGAGGAAGCTCCTCTTCCCAGGGGCGGTACTGTCCACCACTCTAAGACCAGACATAGTTATGTGGTCCCCAGAGGGAAAGAAAATCATCCTGGTGGAACTTACTGTCCCGTGGGAGGAGGGATGTGAGGAAGCGGCAGAGAGGAAGAAAACAAAGTACCAACAACTTGTTCAGGACTGCCGGGACAAGGGGTGGACAGCATGGCTGATGACAGTGGAAGTTGGATGTCGAGGATTCCCTGCTCAGTCTGTGTGGAATCTGATGACAAAAGTCGGATTGAGAGGTCACTTGAGGAAAACAGCCGTTGTAGGCTGGGAGAAGCGGCAGAGAGAGCCTCCTGTTGGCTCTGGCATAAAAGAGAGGACAATAGCTGGAAGCCTGGATGAGAGGGGCAGTGATCTGGCCAATCACTGCTGACCCACCAACCGGAGAGTGTTGTGGTTAAGGGTCGAAACACTCGGTGAACGTTGGGGACCACCTGATGACCTTGTCCAGGCCAAAGCTTTATCCATTAAAAATTGATTAAAATAGCATCTTTGATGTATTTGCAAACCACCTTCAACATATTCCACTCCTCCTGGACATTCAAACTATTATTTTTCCAAGTTCCAAAAAAAAAATCCAGGAATTCCCAGAATTCCCGTTTTTTTCAAACCCTCTTTTGACCCATTTTTATTGGCGACTACTCCTTCCACATGTTTTAACCCACTTCAACCGTTCCACCGTCCAAACATTCCTCTTAATCAAGACAAAAAAACAAAGTTGTTTTTCGAACTAGAAAAATTCCCGGTTTTCCCGAAATTCCAGGAATTCCTTAATACCATTCCTCAATTAAAAATGTTACGACTTCAACATTTCTTGACCCATTTGAAAAATTCCAACACCAACCATTTCAACTCATTCAGACCATTCAAGTTTTTTTTTTTACCATTTTCAAAAAAAATTCTCGAATTTTTGGGAAATTCCTATTGAAATCAATGGGATATTCTTCAAAGTTCCACAACTCCCACATTTGTCATCTGATTCAAACGGTTCCAACTTCAAAATATTCAGCCTTTTTGGGAATTGTGTGCTCTACTTCAACAATTCTAAAAATAATTCCAGGATTTCAGTTCAACGTCAGCATTGGAGCACTCACATCACCAAATCACCAAAATGATTCCTGAGCGCGACCACCGCTGCTGCTCACTGCTCCCCTCACCTCTCAGCTGGTGGAACAAGGGTGATGGGTCAAACGCAGAGAGTAATTTCACCACACCTAGTGTGTGTGTGACAATCAGTGGTACTTTAAATTTAACTTTACCATACAATTCCTTCAAGAATTGCCTCATCGAGTTTAAATTTTAACATTTTAACTTCATCCTGAAATTGTAAACAAAAGACGAAAATCTATCATTTGTTTGTTATAACGTATTCTTCCTGGGAGTTGAAAATCGATGTCAGCTATGGTGTGTTAGAATGTTAGAATTTCCCTGAAGAGCAATGAAGTACGGTCCATCCATCTTTCCAGTTAATGTATCACAGAAATAAAAACCAAAGGCCAAGAAGACGGTTAAAAGTGCGGATGTGAGAAAACATGTTTATGTGCAGAGATTTGATTACTGCTGTCTCGTCAACACCGTATTTCTCCAACGTCTTTGCACATTCATGCCGTTAGTCTGCAGTTTAATAAACTTTGACTTCCAGCCCTCAAGTCGATGTTTTTTATCAGTCTGCGTTCAACAACATGCCACAATCGTCTGGAATTACTTAGCGAGCAATTACAACTTGATTAAATTCAACGTGCGACCATTAATCATGTCTCCTTTTCATGTAACGGCTGAGAAGAAACATGAACATGTAATTGCTTTTTAATCATTTTAACGGGAAATATTGGCCTTGGCTCAAACTGTCAGGTCTACTTTGTGAGGCTGCAGGATTAATATAATATATAATGACTAATGAAAACACATAAATCATATTTAATCAGACTCTCCTCGTTCAAACCTTCCTCGTGTGCACAAAACAATACTGACATGATACATAAAAAAGTAGAAACTAGAGCTGAACGATTGATTGTGTTTGCAATTTCATGTTGTTGTTTAATGTCATTCTCAAATAGAAACATGAAGAGTGATTAAGTTCTCAGCACAAAAAGACAATGAATATTAAATAGCAGCGTTAGACAGTAAGTAGTACCGTACCTGAAACTACGAGCTTAAAGGCCTACTGAAACCCACTACTACCGACCACGCAGTCTGATAGTTTATATATCAATGATGAAATCTTAACATTGCAACACATGCCAATACGGCCGGGTTAGCTTACTAAAGTGCAATTTTAAATTTTGCGCGAAATATCCTGCTGAAAACGTCTCGGTATGATGACGCCTGCGCGTGACGTCACGGATTGTAGAGGACATTTTGGGACAGCATGGTGGCCAGCTATTAAGTCGTCTGTTTTCATCGCAAAATTCCACAGTATTCTGGACATCTGTGTTGGTGAATCTTTTGCAATTTGTTCAATGAACAATGGAGACAGCAAAGAAGAAAGCTGTAGGTGGGAAGCGGTGTATTGCGGCCGACTGCAGCAACACAAACACAGCCAGTGTTTCATTGTTTACATTCACGGAAGATGACAGTCAAGCTTTACCATTGGCCTGTGGAGAACTGGGACAACAGAGACTCTTACCAGGAGGACTTTGAGTTGGATGCGCAGACGCAGTACCGTGAGTACGCATGCAGCTGCGGCTTCCAAACATTTGATCGCTTGCCCATACGTGCGTGCCGCTATGTGCATGTCACGTACGTAACTTTGGGGACTTTGGGGAAATATATGTGCTGTATGAACTTTGGGGAGGTGAACGGTACTTTGGGCTGTGGGATTGAGTGTGTTGTGCAGGTGTTTGAGTTGTATTGGCGGGTCATATGTACGGGAGGGGGGAGGTGTTTGTTATGCGGGATTAATTTGTGGCATATTAAATATAAGCCCGGTTGTGTTGTGGCTAATAGAGTATATATATGTCTTGTGTTTATTTACTGTTTTAGTCATTCCCAGTTGAATATCAGGTCCCACCCGCCTCTCACAGCATCTTCCCTATCTGAATCGCTCCCACTGCCCTCTAGTCCTTCACTCTCACTTTCCTCATCCACGAATCTTTCATTCTCGCTCAAATTAATGGGGAAATCGTCGCTTTCTCGGTCCGAATCGCTCTCGCTGCTGGTGGCCATGATTGTAAACAATGTGCAGATGTGAGGAGCTCCCCAACCTGTGACGTCACGCTACTCGTCTGCTACTTCCGGTACAGGCAAGGCTTTTTTATCAGTGACCAAAAGTTGCGAACTTTATCGTCGATGTTCTCTACTAAATCCTTTCAGCAAAAATATGACAATATCGCGAAATGATCAAGTATGACACATAGAATGGACCTGCTATCCCCGTTTAAATAAGAAAATCGCATTTCAGTAGGTCTTTAAGTTCTCAGCACAAAAAGACAATGAATATTAAATAGCAGCGTTAGACAGTAAGTAGTACCCTACCTGAATCTACTAGCTTCATTTGTTCTGGGACGGAGCTCTGAACCCAAAACAACTCTTGGCCCCCTTAAACATCACAATTTTAACATGTAAGATCCCTTCTAAAAAGAAAAACTAACTTTTAGATCAGAAATATTGCATGGAACACAAACAATGTATAAGTAATGTAGAGCATTTACCGTATTTTCCGGACAATAGGGCGCCGGATTATAAGGCGCACTGCTGATGAGCGGGTCTTGTCAGGTCTAGTTTAATGTATAAGGCCCACCGGATTATATGGCGCATTAAAGGAGTCATATTATTATTTATTTTTTCTAAATGGAAAACACTTCCTTGTGGTCTACATAACATGTAATGGTGGTTCTTTAGTCAAAATGTTGCATAGATTATGTTTTACAGATCATCATCAAGCTGTTTTTTGATAGTCGCTTCCGGATGTGCCGTTTTGTGGGCGGTCTTATTTACGTGGCTCACCTTTGGCAGCGTCTTCTCCCCGTCATCTTTGTTGTAGCGGTGTAGCGTGCAAGGACGGGAGTGGAAGAAGTGTCAAAAGATGGAGCTAACTGTTTTAATGGCATTCGGACTTTACTTTGAGCGCTTTGAGTCACTAGAGAAAAGCACAATATAAATATAATTCACTTCACTTCACTTAAACCACTAACGGAGCAGCATCTCCTCATCCGGAAACAACAACACCGGAAATGTGTCCCGTGAAAAACCATCCGACCGGAACTCTCTAATAACTAAAGTTCCTTGGGTGAATAATTTAAACTCACTACACTGGTATGTTTTAGCGCTTTCATGGTGAGTTTACTGACAGATATAAGTAAGAACTTCACACTACTTTATATTAGAAATGGCAACAGTGGAGGATGAATGTCCCATAACAAGAAGATAGAGAAAAAGAAGAAGCTTATCGACTACGGCGTCGGCACGGACTACAAAGGCGGACGCGCGCACATTTTCAGGACCAAATACATATCAGCAGGTACCAGAAGGTAAGAAAAGTTGCTTTTGCATAATGTTGCGAAACAAAACTCCAGATAATACTGTATGTCTTACCTTATACACACACCATATTAATACTTGTATGTTGAAGCACAGTACAATCCATCAAGCGGACCAAAGTCGTACTAAAACATTTTGATAGATTTTTGAGGGCCGTGTGTAATGTTCTGTATTTCCAATGGAACATATAAAATTTTGGTGTTGTTTACTTGAGTCAGATTGCAGTCCACATGTATATCTTATGTGGAACTTCCATCATATTGCAGTCTGCACATATCTCTTATGTGTGACTGCCATCTACTGGTCACACTTATTTCACCACGTACCAAATAAAATGGCTTCAAGGTCGGTAAGCACAACCAAAATGATTCCGTACATAAAGCGCACTGTCGAGTTTTGGCAAAATTAAAGGATTTTAAGTGTGCCTTATAGTCTGAAAAATACGGTAGTTAAAAGTATTGTTTCTGTATGAAACTTCTTCTGCTTGCCCTAAGTAGTGTTATCAACATATAATATGAAAATGGTTCATCCTACATATTTGCAACCATGTTAATGTCACATAGATACTGTTCGGGTCAGTTTGACCCAGCAGTCAAACTGGAGGTAAAAGGGTTTCAGAAATGTCAGACTATTTATTTATTTGCAGCTGTGAGACATATTTCACCCTAATCACACACACACACACACACACACACACACACACACACACACACACACACACACACACACACACACACACACACACACGCACGCACGCACGCAAAGGTGCAGGACTTTTGACGAGAACCATTTACGTTCTTGCGGTACAAACTCCACCCACATTGAGTAGGGGCAAAACCTATAAAAGGTCTGCATGGGAGTCCTACCAACATTACACTCCGTCAGGCAGACCTTTATAAAACAAGCAAAATGAAGTCAGTCCAGGATACTCTGGAAGTCATCAATGATTATGAAATAGAGAATGATGTGTCTGAAGATGAAGACTGTCTTGAGCTAAATTCTGATTCTAATGGTTCTGATTTTGAACCAGAAGGGGGAATAACGATTCCTCTTCCTCCAAGCACGATATTAATGTCAAAAAAGGGTGAAGTACAGTGGTCTTCATCTCCAAAAATGCTTCGGGCAAAACGTTCTGCAGAAAACCTAATAAAGAAAGGATGGCAGTGACTCGGGTGATGGACATCAAGTCAGTTTTTGAGCTGGTCGTGCCAGATTCAATACAGAAAATCATTCTGGAAATGCCTTGTCTCGAAGGGAGGCCTGTTTTTGGGAAGAAGTGGAAGGAGCTGGACAAAACACACTTTGATGCGTATAAGGGGCTCCTCGTCCTGCCTGGGGGTCTACAAGTCTACAAGATGCAGGGCTATATTTCAATCCACAATATCTCTGGAGACTTTTCACTTTTTCTCCAGAGTAATCAGATTTAATTACGTTTAAACAGGTATTTAGAGGTAAGCAACACCATTGTACTAAATACTGATATAATAAATAGTAATGGAGTTATTAATGAAATATTAACAATGCTTGTTGGGGTTGTTTTGGTTTCAGACATATTCTAAACCCGGGACATCATGGCTGTTTCTGACAAATGAACATTACAGGGTTAAATATCCTTTTTTTTTTTTTTTTTTTAATGGGTGTCAATTTTTGAAAATACAAACCCCAAAATCAGTAAAGTCGGCACATTGTGTAAATCCTGAATAAAAACAGAATACAATGATTTGCAAATCCTTTTCAACCCACATTCAATTGAATAGACTGCAAAGACAAGATACTTAACGTTCGAACTGGGAAACTTTGTTATTTTTTGCAAATATTAGCTCATTTGGAATTTGATGCCTGCAACATGTTTCAAAAATGCTGGCACAAGTGGCAAAAAAGACTGATAAAGTTGAGGAATGCTCATCAAACACGTGTTTGGAACATCCCACGGGTGAACAGGCTAATTGGGAACAGGTGGGTGCCATGATTGGGTATAAAAGCAGCTTCCATGAAATGCTCAGTCATTCACAAACAAGGATGGGGCGAGTGTCACCACTTTGTGAATAAATGCGTGAGCAAATTGTCGAGCAGTTTAAGAACAACATTTCTCAACGAGCTATTGCAAGGAATTTAGGGAATTCACCATCTACGGTCTGTAATATCATCAAAAGGTTCAGAGAATCTGGATAAATCACTGCACCTAAGCGATGATATTATGGAGCTTCGATCCCTCAGGTGGTACTGCATCACAAAACGACATCAGTGTTTAAAGGATATCACCACATGGGCTCAGGAACACTTCAGAAAACCACTGTAACTATAATTTGTCGCTACAGCTGTAAACTCTACTGTGCAAAGCGAAAGCCATTTATCAACAACACCCAGAAACGCCGCCGGCTTCGCTGGGCCCAAGCTCATCTAAGATGGACTGATGCAAAGTGGAAAAGTGTTCTGTGGTCTGACGAGTCCACATTTCAAATTGTTTTTGGAAACTGTGGACGTCGTGTCCTCCGGACCAAAGAGGAAAAGAACCATCTGGATTGTTATAGGCACAAAGTTGAAAAGCCAGCATCTGTGATGGTATGGGGGTGTATTAGTGCCCAAGGCATGGGTAACTTACACATCTGTGAAGGCGCCATTAATACTGAAAGGTACATACAGGTTTTGAAGCAACATATGTTGCCATCCAAGCAACGTTATCATAGACGCCCCTGCTTATTTCAGCAAGACAATGCCAAGCCACGTGTTACAACAGCGTGCCTTAATAGTAAAAGAGTGCGGGTACTAGACTGGCCTGCCTGTAGTCCAGACCTGTCTCCCATTGAAAATGTGTGGCGCATTATGAAGCCTAAAACACCACAACGGAGACCCCCGGACTGTTGAACAACTTAAGCTGTACATCAAGCAAGAATGGGAAAGAATTCCACCTGAAAAGCTTCAAAAATTGGTCTCCTCAGTTCCCAAACGTTTACTGAGTGTTGTTAAAAGGAAAGGCCATGTAACACAGTGGTAAAAATGCCCCTGTGCCAACTTTTTTGCAATGTGTTGTCATTAAATTCTAAGTTAATGATTTAAAAAAAAGAAAAAGTTCTCAGTTCGAACATTAAGTATCTTGTCTTTGCAGTTTATTCAATTGAATATAAGTTGAAAAGGATTTGCAAATCATTGTATTCTGTTTTTATTTACGAATTACGTGCCAACTTCACTGGTTTTTGGTTTTGTAGAAGAAAGTACTTTTTACAAATACTGCATCAAGCACGAAAACTTTTCTTTTTACGATTAGAAAATGAAGACATGGAACTAAGTGACCCGACCTCACCTTTGGGTTCAGCTATGTGTCGTCACATCGGGGCTTTTATCCAACGTGACGTCGCTCCGCTGAAAAGCGTTAGCTGATCTCCGAGGGGAGCGGACGGAAGCGGGGAAAAGAACCGTGAAGATAACGGCAGCTGAAGGCGCCATGACAGCGTGTAGCCATCAAACTGCTGACCTTGCACTTTTGAGAAGCTTGGTGTGAACTACAAAAATATAACTTACTATGCAGGGAGAAAAGAGCAAAACACTCGTTGCCGTTTTCAATCTTGCAATAATTGTATTTAAAATTAGCCAGGGAAAGTCCTAGATCAGGGGTCGGCAACCCAAAATGTTGAAAGAGCCATATTGGACCAAAAATACAAAAAACAAATCTGTCTGGAACCTCAAAAAATTAAAAGCCATATTACATACAGATAGTGTGTCATGAGATATACATTGAATTAAGAGGACTTAAAGGAAACTAAATGAGCTCAAATATAGCTACAAATGAGGCATAATGATGCAATATGTACATATAGCTAGCCTAAATAGCATGTTAGCATCGATTAGCTTGCAGTCATGCAGTGACCAAATATGCCCGATTAGCACTCCACACAAGTCAATAACATCAACAAAACTCACCTTTGTGCATTCACGCACAACATTAAAAGGTTGGTGGACAAAATGAGACAGAAAAAGAAGTGGCATAAAAGACGTCCTAGAAAGTCGGAGAAAGTTATAAATGTAAACAAACTATGGTGAGTTCAAGGACCGCCAAAATTAGTAGGACAAAACGGCGCTCGCCAAATACTCGAATCAGTGAAGCATGTTTAATATAAACAGTGTGCTTTATATCAATTAGGGAGGTTTGTGTCATGTTTGTCCTCCTACAGAAACCATATTAACACAAAAAATATATTTTTTTCCCCTCATCTTTTTCTATTTTTCATACATTTTTGAAAAAGCTCCAGAGAGCCACTAGGACGGCGCTAAAGAAGAGCCGCGGGTTGCCGACCACCGTCCTAAATTATTCCCAAGAATTTTCTCAAGGCTTCACCTCCTAAACCATGCACAAAAATAAATCCAAAACAAATCGTATTTTAGTGTGCATGTACAAAACCCAAAACCAGTGAAGTTGGCACGTTGTGTAAATCGTAAATAAAAACAAAATACAATGATTTGCACATCTTTTTCAACTTATATTCAATTGAATGGACTGCAAAGACAAGATACTTGACGTTCAAACTGGTAAACTTTTTCTTTTTTTTTCAAATATTAGCTCATTTGGAATTTGATGCCTGCAACATGTTTCAAAAAAGCAGGCAAACGTGGCAAAAAAGACACAGCATCTGTGATGGTATG
>NC_084554.2:18762500-18972500 GCF_033978685.3 Nerophis lumbriciformis
AGCAAGCGGAAATACAAGCTAATCTGCTCCTGTTAAAATCAGCAAAAGCCGCTGAAGCAGCAGCAGCTGAAGCACATGTTTTAGACATATCAGCTCAAGAAGAAAGTGATATCCAAAGAAGCCAATTTGATTTTAATATGCCAGTGCTAAGCCCAGTAGAACGCACTAAAGAGTTTGTGGAGCAATTGTCAGAGGCATCTCATGGCCAACACTCACTCCATTCTTTAAATCAGCCAATACTGACCTCTTCCTCAGCGCGCCAGCAGACAATGGACAACGATGAAGATGTTAAGGTCAACACAACGGCTAATAAACAAGAGATGGATGACGTTAAGAACCATGTGCCCAATTACCCACCTGTCCAGCACCACAAACAACCACATCGGGGAGACGTGGGGACTCCACCGCTTCATATTACTGCAAGTCCATCAAAAGACACCTTCACAAGGAATGATGCAACTCAAAGGATATATTCTTCATATCAAAAATCATTCCACCATACCCAGCCTCATCACTTTTCCGCACGAGGAGCAACATCCTTCGACAATCGTGGTGCATCAGACCTGGCTAAAAACCTAATGCGTAAAGAGATGGTCAGCTCTGGTCTTCTCAAGTTTGATGACCAACCACAAAATGACTGGGCCTGGAAGGCATCATTCATCGGCTCCACAAGGGACCTATATCTCAGTGCACGCGAGGAATTGGATATGCTGGCTAAATGGCTTGGACCTCAATCAGCAGAACAAGCTAAGAGATTAAGAGCCGTGTACATACATAATGCAGAAGCTGGGGTCGAAATGGTGTGGCAGAGGCTAGAGGAGTCATACGGTGCACCTGAAATAATTGAGCATGCTTTACTTAAAAAACTTGAGAACTTCCCACATATCTCAAACACAGACAACCAAAGACTGAGAGAGTTCGGGGACCTCCTTCTTGAGTTGGACGCAGCAAAGTCAAATGAACTCTTACCCGGTCTTCTTCATCTTGACACAGCTCATGGCATTAGTCCCATCCTGATCAAGCTACCATATCGTCTCCAAGAAAAATGGGTTAGTGCAGGCTCAGCATACAAAAGGGACAAAAAGGTGGCTTATCCACCATTTCACTTCTTTGTGAACTTCATTATGGAAGAAGCTAGGATCCGCAATGATCCCAGCTTTGCATGTGTCACCAGTGGTAGCGTAACTAATGCTAGACAAGAACGACTTCAACCGAATTACAGGACGCCAGTGTCCATCAAGAAAACTGAAGTGGCGACAGTACCTGAAGCTAAATACAACTTCCAAGAAAATACCTTTGAAGACCCAGATAAAATATGTCCCATCCACAATAAGCCTCACCCTCTACGTAAATGCCATGGCTTCCGAAACAAACCACTCGAAGAAAGAAAGGCTTATCTGAAAGAGCAACACATCTGTTATCGATGGTGCGCATCTACGAGACACATGGCGAAGGATTGTGAAAAAGCCGTGCAATGTAAAGAGTGTGACAGCACTAGGCACATCACAGCGCTTCACCCTGGTCCACCACCAACAAAAGAGAACTTCCCAGTGAAGGAAGATCAAGGCGGGGAGAATAATGAAGATCTCATCCCATCAGTGACATCAACGTGTACTGAGATCTATGGCAATTCAGTGACTCCAAAATCCTGTTCCAAAATGTGTTTAGTCAGAGCATACCCTGCTGGCCAAAGAGAGAAAGCTGTCAAAATGTATGCAGTCCTGGATGAGCAAAGTAACCGATCCCTTGCTAAAACAGATTTCTTCAATCTCTTCGGCATCAAATCAGATTCAGCACCATACACACTGAGAACATGTTCTGGGGTAATGGAGACAGCAGGAAGACGTGCATGCAACTTCATTATAGAGTCATTGGACATGCAAACCACAGTACCTCTCCCCACACTTATAGAATGCGACATGATGCCCGATGACAGATCGGCGATCCCATCACCAGAGATTATTCAGCATCATCCTCATCTAGCTCCACTGGAAGGAAAGATACCAGCAGTTGACCCCAATGCAGCAATTTTGATTTTACTCGGAAGAGATATTATCCGAGTGCATAAAGTAAGGGAGCAGTACAATGGACCTGACGAGGCACCTTATGCACAACGTCTTGACCTAGGGTGGGTCATAGTCGGGGAAGTATGTCTTGAAGGAGCTGATAAGCCAGAAAACATCAATGTCTTCAGGAATAATCTGCCACACAATGAACGAGAAACATTTCTAAGTCCATGTTCTAACACCATCCGTGTCAGTGAAAAGTTCAGCAGCCCTAATCCGTACCATGGTCTGCAACCCCCCAAACATCTGGAGGAGATGGACAACCTCGGCAGCCAAGTCTTTCAAAAAGCTAAGAATGACGATAAACCAGGTTTGTCTCCTGATGATCAAGCATTTCTTCACATTATGAACAAAGAACTATACAAAAATGAGTCAAACACTTGGGTTGCCCCGTTACCCTTTCGATCACCTCGTCACCACCTCTCAAACAATCGGGAACAAGCATCAAAGCGACATTCATCCCTTTATCATACGCAGAAGAGAGACGTCATATCTGCACCGCCAGGAGACTTCAACGTGAAAGACATCCACTCAAAACAATGGCGGCAAGTCCAACTTCTCTCTGATAGATTCTGGAAGCGATGGAAACAAGAATACCTGTCAACCATACAACCTAAGAGAAAATGGTATGCAGAAAGGCCTAACCTGCAAGTTGGAGACCTAGTACTACTGAAAGACGGCCAGGTGAGAAGAAATGAAAGGCTCACTGGACTCATCGTCAAGTCTATCAACAGCCATGACAACAAAGTAAGAAAAGTAGACGTCAAGATCATCCGACAAGGTACTCCAAGAATCTACACTAGACCTGTTTCAGAGGTCGTGTTGCTCCTTTGTAAAGAGACTGTATAGTGGTATAAAACATTATACCAAGCGGGGAGTGTTATGCCCGTTTGATTGTGGACTATTACTGACACCTTGTGGCGATGGGAAATGTTGCGCGTCATTAGTTTGGTCACTTCCGGTTCACGATGTTAGCCCAGTTCATAAAACAATGAGAAGTAGACGAGTTGTGTTAACTCTTACAAGCCTTGGAAAAGATAAGTCTTTTTACAAAAAATAAATAAAATAAAAGTCCAGTGCAAGACAAAGCAAGATCAACAACAATAAAAAGCCTAAATGGATTCATCTGCTTTGGAACTTTATTAGAACGTCCTGGATTGGTTGTTAGCTGTCTGCCAAGCTGTACAACCTCATCACATATAGTGAGGGCAGAACAGAGTGTAACAAATATGAAGGTGTACCAAATCCTGTATTTTTGTAAATACCGACCAAATTATGTGTGTACTACAACATTACAAGTACATTACTTACGGTATAGACACTTTGTAGGACTCAACCAAAGACAAGACTGACACATGTATGGAGTGCTTAATCACAATTTGTGTCTTAACAAAAAAGCTTTTTTTGACACTGCATTTATGTAACTGAATTTTTTGCATTTCAATTTTGTAAACTTAACTTTTTTTTATATCAAATTATGTTGACAATTTAATTGAATAGAAAACGGAATGAAAAATAAAATAAAATGTGTATCAAAATTCTGTCTTTAAATTCATCCATCCATCCATCCATTTTCTACCGCTTATTCCCTTTTGGGGTTGCGGGGGGCGCTGGAGCCTGTCTCAGCTACAATCGGGCGGAAGGCGGCGTACACCCTGGATAAGACCCTGTCTTTAAATTCAATGTATAAAAATATCAATGCATATGTCAGTTGTTGTTTTTTATTCAGTTCATAAAAATTCAGTGTATAGGAATTCAGTGTTTAAAAACTCAGAGTTTTAAAGTCAAGTGTACAAAAATCAGTGTTTTAAAATTCAGTTTATAAAAATTCAGAGTTTAAAAATTCAGTGTTTTGAAATTCAGTTCATAAAAATTCAGTGTAAACATAATTAGTGTATAAAAAAATCAGGGAATATTAATTTCATGTTTAAAAATTCAGGGCTGAAAAATTCAGTGCAGAAAAATCTTCTGCTTAAAAACGCAAGATCCACTTCCGTTAAATTAAGAATGAAGCAATTGAACCTGCCTCAGAACCAGCCACTGAGGTGCCAAGTTTGAAGTCATGTGACATGGGTCTTCAGTTCACAAAATTAAAGCGTAAACAAATTCAGTTACATAAATTCAAAGATTTCGTAATAAAAACACAAATTAAACTCCATACATAGTCAACTTAATGGCAAAGACTACTTCCGGACTACAGCAACACAACTACGACAAACTGAAATGAATGTGCACATGCAAAAAATACCCACAAATGTAAGAAAACAGTTATCATTGTTAAATATTACATTCAGAAATTAAATTATATTATTAAAGAAATTAACATTTATTACCACGTGAACTCACAGAAAAGTACTGAAAATGGGTACTGCTGAGTACTCCCAGGTACTGGGAATGTGAAAAGTACCATTATACAATAATCTTTAGAAAAAAACAGTAAAAAAGTTTGCTACTAAACTGTCCATCTTCCTTAGTGTAGTCACTTTCATGATATTTCCTTTTGAACAGCAAACATGTTCTTTTCGCCTGGAAAGCCTCTGCAAACATGGTCAATATTTCAGAAATAGCAACTGGTCAATAATTCATACAGAGTCAAACATCAGTGCTCATTCAGGCCCGTACTCGGTATTAGAAAAATATCATCCCAGCAAGAGGCACATACATTTTTTAGAGGCCTTCAAATATAATTTCTACTGTAAACAGACCTGCCTGTGAACCGCACTTTGAGAGCCATTGCGCTTATCTCTTTGATAACAACTTAATAATTCAATATGAAATCATGTGTGTTGGCTTAGGTTCTATTTGTGGGCCTCGTTGCAGCTGCAGGGGAATCGAGCCAATTTACAGAAAGCGCACAAACACAACACACTTTGTGCTCCTAACGTATATTTGCCGGAAATGAAAGCAATCACAAAGGGGATATACAAACCCCGTTTCCATATGAGTTGGGAAATTGTGTTAGATGTAAATATAAACGGAATACAATGATTTGCAAATCATTTTCAACCCATATTCAGTTGAATATGCTACAAAGACAACATATTTGATGTACAAACTGATACACTTTTTTTTTTGTTGCAAATAATCATTAACTTTAGAATTTGATGCCAGCAACACATGACAAAGAAGTTGGGAAAGGTGGCAATAAATACTGATAAAGTTGAGGAATGCTCATCAAACACTTATTTGGAACATCCCACAGGTGAACAGGCAAATTGGGAACAGGTGGGTGCCATTGGGCATAAAAGTAGATTCCATGAAATGCTGAGTCATTCACAAACAAGGATGGGGCGAGGGTCACCACTTTGTCAACAAATGTGTGAGCAAATTGTTGAACAGTTTAAGAAAAACCTTTCTCAACCAGCTATTGCAAGGAATTTAGGGATTTCACCATCTACGGTCTGTAATATCATCAAAGGGTTCAGAGAATCTGGAGAAATCACTGCACGTAAGCAGCTAAGCCCGTGACCTTCGATTTTGTCAGGCTGTACTGCATCAACAAGCAACATCAGTGTGTAAAGGATATCACCACATGGGCTCAGGAACACTTCAGAAACCCACTGTCAGTAACTACAGTTGGTCGCTACATCTGTAAGTGCAAGTTAAAACTCTCCTATGCAAGGCGAAAACCGTTTATCAACAACACCCTGAAACGCCGTCGGCTTCGCTGGGCCTGAGCTCATCTAAGATGGACTGATACAAAGTGGAAACGTGTTCTGTGGTCTGACGAGTCCACATTTCAAATTGTTTTTAGAAACTGTGGACGTCGTGTCCTCCGGACCAAAGAGGAAAAGAACCATCCGGATTGTTATAGGCGCAAAGTTGAAAAGCCAGCATCTGTGATGGTATGGGGGTGTATTAGTGCCCAAGACATGGGTAACTTACACATCTGTGAAGGGGCCATTAATGCTGAAAGGTACATACAGGTTTTGGAGCAACATATGTTGCCATCCAAGCAACGTTACCATGGACGCCCCTGCTTATTTCAGCAAGACAATGCCAAGCCACGTGTTACATCAACGTGGCTTCATAGTAAAAGAGTGCGGGTACTAGACTGGCCTGTAGTCCAGACCTGTCTCCCATTAAAAATGTGTGGCGCATTATGAAGCCTAAAATACCACAACGGAAACCCCCGGACTGTTAAACAACTTAAGCTGTACATCAAGCAAGAATGGGAAAGAATTCCACCTGAGAAGCTTAAAAAATGTGTCTCCTCAGTTCCCAAACGTTTACTGAGTGTTGTTAAAAGGAAAGACCATGTAACACAGTGGTGAACATGCCCTTTCCCAACTACTTTGGCACGTGTTGCAGCCATGAAATTCTAAGTTAATTATTATTTGCAAAAAAAATAAAGTTTATGAGTTTGAATATCAAATATGTTGTCTTTGTAGCATATTAAACTGAATATGGGTTGAAAATGATTTGCAAATCATTGTATTCCGTTTATATATACATCCAACACAATTTCCCAACTCATATGGAAACAGGGTTTGTACAATCTTTGCAAGCTGGGTAACGTTTGCTGTGGTCTGGAACAACATGGCGCACAAACAAGTATCAGAAATGCAACCAATATTACATACAGATAATGTGTCATTAGACATGCAAATATGAATTAAATACACAGAGGACATAAGTAAAGAAAATTAAATGAGCTGAAATATACCTACAAACAAGGCATAATAATGCAATATGTACATACACTTGGCCTACATAGCATGTTAGCATCGATTAGCCCGCAGTCATGCAGTCACCAAATATGCCTGATTAGCACGCCACACAAGTCAATAACATCAGCAAAGCTCACCTTTGTGCATTCTCGCACAGCATAAAACGTTTGGTGGACAAAATGAGACAAAGGAGTGGCATAAAACACTTCTTTCTGTGGCAGCTTTGGAGAAAGTTAAACAAATTGTTGCGTCACAGTCCACACAACTACGGTGAGTTCAAGGATCGCCGAAATTAGTAGGACAAAAATGTGTTCGACAAATACGCTCATCAGTGAAGCATAAACACAAATATACTAAATAGTGGGCTTTCTAACAAATAGGAAGGTTTGTGTCGTGTTTGTCCTTCTACAGAAACCGTATTAAACCAAAATTTTTTTCCATTTTCATACATTTTTGAAAAAGCTCCAGGGAGCCACTATGGCGGTTGCCGACCCCAGATTTAACTGGACACTCAAAATTGTCCATAGGCATGAATACCAACAGTTTGTCTGCACTTGTCTTATGTCTGAATGGAAACAGAAAAGTCCTGGGTCTGTTGCATCATAGACCGTATGATTCAGGTACCACAGGCCAGCAGTTTTCAAACTTTTTTCACCAAGTACTACCTTAGAAAAAACTTGGCTCTCCAAGTACCACCATACCAACATAAGTATTCATTAAAAACAAGGCATACATTTTATTTATTAGGTATAGTTATATATGTATGTATGTATATATGTATATATATATATATATATATATATATATATATATATATATATATATATATATATATGACAAGACTCTGCTGCATCGCGTGGACATCGGGGGCGGTACCTCTGGATTGGCAGACCGGGGTGGTGGTTCCTCTCTTTAAAAAGGGGAACCGGAGGGTGTGTTCTAACTATCGTGGGATCACACTCCTCAGCCTTCCCGGTAAGGTCTATTCAGGAGGCTACGCCGGATAGTCGAACCCCGGATTCAGGAGGAACAGTGTGGTTTTCGTCCTGGTCGTGGAACTGTGGACCAGCTCTATACTCTCGGCAGGGTCCTTGAGGGTGCATGGGAGTTTGCCCAACCAGTCTACATGTGCTTTGTGGACTTGGAGAAGGCATTCGACCGTGTCCCTCGGGAAGTCCTGTGGGGAGTGCTCAGAGAGTAGGGGTATCGGACTGTCTGATTGTGGCGCTCCGCTCCCTGTATGATCAGTGTCAGAGCTTGGTTCGCATTGCCGGCAGTAAGTCGGACACGTTTCCAGTGAGGGTTGGACTCCGCCAAGGCTGCCCTTTGTCACCGATTCTGTTCATAACTTTTATGGACATAATTTCTAGGCGCAGTCAAGGCGTTGAGGGGATCCGGTTTGGTGGCTGCAGGATTAGGTCTCTGCTTTTTGCAGATGATGTGGTCCTGATGGCTTCATCTGGCCAGGATCTTCAGCTCTCACTGGATCGGTTCGCAGCCGAGTGTGAAGCAACTGGGATGAGAATCAGCACCTCCAAGTCCGAGACCATGGTTCTCGCCCGGAAAAGGGTGGAATCCCATTTCCGGGTTGGGGAGGAGATCTTGCCCCAAGTGGAGGAGTTCAAGTACCTCGGAGTCTTGTTCACGAGTGAGGGAAGAGTGGATCGTGAGATCGACAGGCGGATTGGTGAAGCGTCTTCAGTAATGCGGACGCTGTATTGATCCGTTGTGGTGAAGAAGGAGCTGAGCCGGAAGGCAAAGCCCTCAATTTACCGGTCGATCTACGTTCCCATCCTCACCTATGGCCATGAGCTTTGGGTTATGACCAAAAGGACAAGATCACGGGTACAAGCGGCCGAAATGAGTTTCCTCCGCCGGGTGGCGGGGCTCTCCCTTAGAGAGCTCAAAGTAAAGCTGCTGCTCCTCCACATCGAGAGGAGCCAGATGAGGTGGTTCGGGCATCTGGTCAGGATGCCACCCGAACGCCTCCCTAGGGAGGTGTTTAGGGCACGTCCGACCGGTAGGAGGCCACGGGGAAGACCCAGGACAAGTTGGGAATACTATGTCTCCCGGCTGGCCTGGGAATGCCTCGGGATCCCCCGGGAGGAGCTGGACAAAGTGGCTGGGGAGAGGGAAGTCTGGGCTTCCCTGCTTAGGCTGCTGCCCCCGCGACCCGACCTCGGATAAGCGGAAGAAGATGGATGGATGGAGGTATATTTAATATTAGTGGCCCCTGTAACATTACACACAGTAACACTGTGTTTGAATACAAGAAAATAAAACACTGTATTTACATAATGAATCAAATATTCATGGGTCCCACGTACCACTTGTGGTACACCAACCACAGTTTAAAAATAACACCAAAGGCTTATCAATGGCATCATAAGTGGTGGAAATATTGCTGTTCAAATTCTATAAAATATTAGTGATTATGGGCAATTTTTCATTAGCATTTTGTCCAGTGCCGGCCCAAGCCTCCATGGGGCCCTAAGCAAAATTTGATTTTGGGGCCCTCTATTTCTGCCAATAATATATAAATAATATATAAACTCATTGCGGCTCTGGCAGTGTTGTTTACATTATCCTATTGTCAGCCTGGCATGTCTTTACAAATGACATGTCATTTATAAAGATATGGGGGTGGCCCAGTTAAGAACATAAATAATACCAATGAATGAACGAATGATGTCCAGAGTGCCACATATGGTTCCTAATCTTAAAATGTAGAAAACATTCAGCTACAAGAGTGGACTGGGGTTGAACAGTCCAAGTGATAAAGCTTTGTATTTACAGTAAAAGTGTCATCTTGTCTCATCAGTCTTGTACATATTAGTCTTTAATTACTAGTTTATATTTTTAGTTAATTGTTCATATTTAATGTTTACTTTGTACAAAGAGAGCGCAGTCTACTGAAGTTAAATTCCATGTGTGTTAAACATAACTGGACAATAAAGCTGATTCTGATTCACTTTATTATTTTTGGTAACAAAAACCTGAAACAGCAATGGGCAAAAATGTTGACCTAAAATTGTGTTTTTGTACAATAATATATCTTTGATCATTTAGAAATCATCAGTCAGACTCGTACATGCAAAATATAAAAAATAATAATTTTTTGTTAATTGCTTTTGGGGGCCCCCTGGTGGCCACGGGGCCCTAAGCAAGCGCTTAGTACGCTTATGCCTTGGGCCGGCTCTGATTTTGTCTGTAACATAAATTATCAAGTACTCTTCTACTTGTCCCTCAAAACCTATATTCTCTTCCTATAATGGAAAAGCACTTCAAAGCTAATCTTAATCAAGTGCCTCATCAAAATCCTTTAATTAGGAATCATAATTCCTTCCCCAACCACATTTTTTAGTTATTCTGTAATCTCAAAGGTGCATCCAAAATTGCTTTGAACTCTCACATCAAGGACACTTGGTCTAAAAAAAACCCAAGGTGCCACTATGTCTACATATACGATGTAAACGCGTGGACTATTTTTTGAGCTACGTACATTTTTTGTTGGAGCAAACATGATTAAAAATGTGACTGTTTGACCTGTTGACAAGAAAAAATGGTGAAGGTTACATCGTAAGATGCAGTCTCTTTTTGTGCGACTACATTTAGCATGTTTGGAATGTTCGTGCAGACTGGGACAGCTCCGCACAAACGGCTGAGAAAGGAGGACATTGCTCTGCAAAGACAGACGATGGATATAACGATATAAAAATGTCATATCGCGGTTATCATGACCAACAATATCATGGTTATCATAATTATCGTGGTATTGTTGGATTTGTTAAAATAATAATTATACACATTGAAATCTTTTGACCACGTTATTTTTTTTTGGAATAACTGAAAAAACAGACACACTGTAGAAAACCCGCTATTTTGCATGTTTTATGTTTTCTATGACTCAATGTGAGTGTTTGAGTCTCAGTATTTTATTTGTTTTAATAGCTAAGCTTTTATTATTTTAAATATCGGTTTGTACTGTAGCACTTGAAGATTTTCTCAAATGAAATCTATTATTACAAACCCCATTTCCATATTAGTTGGGAAATTGTGTTAGATGTAAATATAAACGGAATACAATGATTTACAAATCATTTTCAACCCATATTCAATTGAATATGCTACAAAGACAACATATTTGATGTTCAAACTGATAAACTTTTTTTTTTTTTGCAAATAATCATTAACTTTAGAATTTGATTCCAGCAACACGTGACAAAGAAGTTGGGAAAGGCGGCAATAAATACTGATAAAGTTGAAGAATGCTCATCAAACACTTATTTGGAACATCCCACAGGTGAACAGGCAAATCGGGAACAGGTGGGTGCCATGATTGGGTATAAAAGTAGATTCCATGAAATGCTCAGTCATTCACAAACAAGGATGGGGCGAGGGTAACCACTTTGTCAACAAATGCGTGAGCAAATTTTTGAACAGTTTAAGAAAAACCTTTCTCAACCAACTATTGCAAGGAATTTAGGGATTTCACCATCTACAGTCCGTAATATCATCAAAGGGTTCAGAGAATCTGGAGAAATCACTGCACGTAAGCAGCTAAGCCCGTGACCTTTGATCCCTCAGGCTGTGCTGTATCAACAAGTGACATCAGTGTGTAAAGGATATCACCACATGGGCTCAGGAACACTTCAGAAACCCACTGTTAGTAACTACAGTTGGTCGCTACATCTGTAAGTGCAAGTTAAAACTCTTCTATGCAAGGCGAAAACCTTTTATCAACAACACCCAGAAATGCTGTAGGCTTCGCTGGGCCTGAGCTCATCTAAGATGGACTGATACAAAGTGAAAAAGTGTGGTCTGACGAGTCCACATTTCAAATTGTTTTTGGAAACTGTGGACGTCGTGTCCTCCGGACCAAAGAGGAAAAAAAACATCCGGATTGTTATAGGTGCAAAGTTGAAAAGCCAGCATCTGTGATGGTATGGGGGTGTATTAGTGCCCAAGACATGGGTAACTTACACATCTGTGAAGGCGCCATTAATGCTGAAATGTACATACAGGATTTGGAGCAACATATGTTGCCATCCAAGCAACATTACCCTGCTTATTTAAGCCAGACAATGCCAAGCCACGTGTTACATCAACGTGGCTTCATAGTAAAAGAGTGCGGGTACTAGACTGGCCTGCCTGTAGTCCAGACCTGTCTCCCATTGAAAATGTGTGGCGCATTATGAAGCCTAAAATACCACAACGGAGACCCCCGGACTGTTGAACAGCTTAAGCTGTACATCAAGCAAGAATGGGAAAGAATTCCACCTGAGAAGCTTAAAAAATGTGTCTCTTCAGTTCCCAAACGTTTACTGAGTGTTGTTAAAAGGAAAGGCCATGTAACACAGTGGTGAACCTGCCCTTTCCCAACTACTTTGGCACGTGTTGCAGCCATGAAATTCTAAGTTAATTATTATTTGCAATAAAAAAAAAAGTTTATGAGTTTGAACATCAAATATCTTGTCTTTGTAGTGCATTCAATTGAATATGGGTTGAAAAGGATTTGCAAATCATTGTATTTTGTTTATATTTACATCTAACACAATTTCCCAACTCATATGGAAACGGGGTTTGTATTATTTACTATTTCTGGTGGGCGTTTTGGCGTCCAACTCTGTTCAGCGGTCCTTGAAAGCACCGTAAAAAACACTTTTGTCTCGTATTCCTCTGAGTGTACTAAGAGAGCACAGCTTGTAGGTTTTAATGTTCACAACTGAACAGCTTTTTATATAAGTTTAAATTGGGGTATGTCTTTTCTTATGGGGAAATACGTTAATGTGTCTTGTTTTCATGATAGCATTTACTGTAAGCTAGCGAGCTGGCGCTAGTCAATCTGTGAGTTTATCAAAGTGCAGTTATTAAACACGGTTTTTCGATCATTTTATTTTAAAACAGTAATAATAACCGTCGGAAGTTTTAAAGCGGTTATCATTATTACCGTTTATCTTTACATCCCCACTGTCGACATATTTGTACATTCAGAAATAAAAAATTATAAATACATCGTCTAATTCCTAATTTCTTTTTGTGTTTCTCCGTAATATTTGTATGTATTTGGAATCCTTTGGTCTTTGCCCTTTAAGTCCTAATGTGTCCAATTACTTATTTTCTGAGTTTGTAAACTGTAACAAAATGATATATACTAATACTGAACCTTTTGATCCGCTCATGCACCCCTGTTTACATTCAAGAGCTATAGTTTAGCGGTTAGCATGGCTTCTTGTATCCTCCTACGGTGTGTAGTGTGGCATGTTTGGCTATTCCTCGTCCTCCAATGATAGTGTTACTTGTAAGAAACGTAGTTTATTTGCCACCATGGAGGCGAGGATTGCTGATTTACAAAACCCAAAACCAGTGAAGTTGGCACGTTGTAAAATTCGTAAATAACAACAGAATACAATGATTTGCAAATCCTTTTCAACTCTTTTACTATGAAGCCACGTTGTTTTAACACGTGGCGTAGCATTGTCTTGCTGAAATAAGCAGGGGCGTCCATGATAACGTTGCTTGGATGGCAACATATGTTGCTCCAAAACCTGTATGTACCTTTCAGCATTAATGGTGCCTTCACAGATGTGTAAGTTACCCATGTCTTGGGCACTAATACACCCCCATACCATCACAGATGCTGGCTTTTGAACTATGTGCCTATAACAATCCGGATGGTTCTTTTCCTCTTTGTTCCGGAGGACATGACGTCCGCAGTTTCCAAAAACAATTTGAAATGTGGACTCGTCAGACCACAGAATACTTTTACACTTTGCATCAGTCCACCTTAGAAGAGCTCGGGCCCAGTGAAGCCGGCGGCGTTTCTGGGTGTTGTTGATAAATGGCTTCCGCTTTGAATAGTATGGTTTTAACTTGCACTTACAGATATAGCGACAAACTGTAGTTACTGACAGTGGCTTTCTGAAGTGTTTCTGAGTCCATTTGGTGATATCCTTTACACGCCGATGTCGCTTTTTGATGCAATACCGTCTGAGGGATCGAAGGTCACGGGCATTCAATGTTGGTTTTCAGCATTGCTGCTTACGTGCAGTGATTTCTCCAGATTCTCTGAACCCTTTGATGATATTACGGACCGTAGATGGTGAAATCCCTAAATTCCTTGCAATAGATGGTTGAGAAAGGCTTTTCTTAAACTGTTCAACAATTTGCTCATGCATTTGTTCACAAAGTAGTGACCATCGCCCCATCCTTGTTTGTGAATGACTGAGCATTTCATGGATTCTACTTTTATACCCAATCATGGCGCCCACCTGTTCCCAATTTGCCTGTTCACCTGTGGGATGTTCCAAATAAGTGTTTGATGAGCATTCCTCAACTTTATCAGTATTTATTGCCGCCTTTCCCAACTTCTTTGTCACGTGTTGCTGGCATCAAATTCTAAAGTTCATGATTATTTGCAAAAAAAAAGAAAATGTTTATCAGTTTGAACATCAAATATGTTGTCTTTGTAGCATATTCAACTGAATATGGGTTGAAAATGATTTGCAAATCATTGTATTCCGTTTATATTTACATCTAAGACAATTTCCCAACTCATATGGAAACGGGGTTTGTAGGTTTTGCATTTGCGCGACAGCCATAGTAAGGCTAGAAATATTCAAGAGCAGTGACATATGTTCATTGTGTGTATTGCAGACACACACACACACACACACACACACACACACACACACACACAAACACACACACACACACACACACACACACACACACACACACACACACACACACAAACAAACACACACACACACACACACACACACACACACACACACACACACACACACACACACACGTGCATTGAAGTTAATCTACAGAATGTTAAGGTTATAATCTCTTCTCTCTCCAAGTGAGAAAGTGTAATACTGCAGTATGGAAGCGAGAGAAAATCAGTTGTAAGAAGACTTCAAATGCAGTCCAACAAGAACCAATGGGAAGGATTAAATATGTACAGTACTGGCTACGCTAACACTCCACAATGCATTTTGGCCCACATTGTTACAGTAGATCCAGTTTCTGCCAACATAAAGCAAACACATGAGATCGTGTTGGCAGCCGTACTGCACCGTTTGCAGTATTGATGGGACTCGATGACACCGAGCAACGGCTGCTATAAACGAGAGCGGAGGACGCCATCATCATGCATTAATGCAAAGCATGGAATCAGGCCATAGAATCAAAGAGGCAGATGTGTGGAACCACATGCAGCCCGGACGTACAGTATTAGTACACACAGTACACACGGGGCGAATATTTCAATTTACTGCACTTATTTCAACACATCTGTCATTGCATATTACAAAGCCCGTTTCCATATGAGTTGGGAAATTGTGTTAGATGTAAATATAAACGGAATACAATGATTTGCAAATCACTTTCAACCCATATTCAGTTGAATATGCTACAAAGACATGTTTGATGTTCAAACTGATAAAAAAAAAAAAAATTTGCAAATAATAATTAACTTTAGAATTTGATGCCAGCAACATGTGACAAAGAAGTTGGGAAAGGAGGCAATACATACTGATAAAGTTGAGGAATGCTCATCAAACACTTATTTGGAACATCCCACAGGTGAACAGGCTAATTGGGAACAGGTGGGTGCCATGATTGGCAAGAAATTTAGGGATTTCAACATCTATGATCCATACATCAAAAGGTTCAGAGAATCTGGAGAAATCACTCCACGTAAGCGGCATGGCCGGAAACCAACATTGAATGACCGTGACCTTCGATCCCTCAGACGGCACTGTATCAAAAACCGACAGCAATCTCTAAAGGATATCACCACATGGGCTCAGGAACACTTCATAAAACCACTGTCACTAAATATACAGTTTGTCGCTACATCTGCAAGTTAAAGCTCTACTATGCAAAGCAAAAGCCATTTATCAACAACATCCAGAAACGCCGCCGGCTTCTCTGGGCCCGAGATCATCTAAGATGGACTCATGCAAAGTGGAAAAGTGTTCTGTGGTCTGACGAGTCCACATTTCAAATTGTTTTTGGAAATATTCGACATCGTGTCATCCGGACCAAAGGGGAAGCGAACCATCCAGACTGTTATCGACGCAAAGTTCAAAAGCCAGCATCTGTGATGGTCTGGGTGTACATTAGTGCCCAAGGCATGGGTAACTTACACATCTGTGAAGGCACCATTAATGCTGAAAGGTACATACAGGTTTTGGAACAACATATGCTGTCATCTAAGCGCTGTCTTTTTCATGGACGCCCCTGCTTATTTCGGCAAGACAATGCCAAGCCACATTCAGCACGTGTTACAACAGCGTGGCTTCGTAAAAAAAGCGTGCGGGTACTTTACTGGCCCGCCTACAGTCCAGACCTGTCTCCCATCGAAAATGTGTGGCGCATTATGAAGCGTAAAATACGACTGAAGCTCTACATAAAACAAGAATGGGCAAGAACTCCACTTTCAAAGCTTCAACAATTAGTTTCCTAATTTCCCAATCGTTCATTGAGTGTTGTTAAAAGAAAAGGTGATGTAACACAGTGGTGAACATTCCCTTTTCCAACTACTTTGGCACGTGTTGCAGCCATTAAATTCTAAGTTAATTATTATTTGCAAAAAAAAAAATAAAGTTTATGAGTTTGAACATCAAATATCTTGTCTTTGTAGTGCATTCAATTGAATATGGGTTGAAAAGAATTTGCAAATCATTGTATTCCGTTTATATTTACATCCAACACAATTTCCCAACTCATATGGAAACGGGGTTTGTACAACATGTCATGTTGTTAACCCTTCAAAACCTGCAGTCCATACAAAACAGAGGCAGCTGGTTTCTGTCTGTGTTGCTATGGTAACAGCTAGACAACGCTTGTATCAACATTAGAAATGGGCACCACATTTGGTACTTTTATTTTGTAGGTACTAGGTACCAATTAATGTGTAATCATACTACCCTATTTCGATATCTTTGTTGCATGTGACCGGTTACGGACTCAAACACTTGGCGGGCAGGCAAACATACGCATTCGTAGTGGACTTTTTCCATGTCAACAAAACAAGCATGCCTGAAAGAAAGCGCTCAAAATCAAGGCTTCACTTTTCAAATGTGCTAGCTCGATGCTAGTTTACATTAGATATGCTTGCTGGGGTAGTGGCTGTGTGTGTCTCCGTGTCTGTGATCTCTTTCTATGGTTGGGGCTGGTGTTTCCCGTGGTCTCGTGCTGGGTGGTCCTGCTACAGCAGATTTGAGTATGGTTGCTTGTGGAAGGGGGCGGTCTTCTCGTACGGCTGTGGGGCCTCTCTCCCGCCTTTCTGCACGTGTGGGGTGTGGTCTCTCGCTGGCTTGGCGGCTGGTTGTCTCCTGCTTCCCCCGGGCCTTGTCCTTGGCCGGGCGCGTCTGTCTACGGCCTGCCCGGCGGCACGGTAGGCCCAATTCCTGCCGCTGGCTGGCCGGCCTGCCTACGTAGAACCGGTGGTCCCTTGTTCTCTGGGCATAGCACCTGCTGTTTTGGGTTTGGCCTTTTGGGTGGCTGGCTTTGGTGGCTGACTACTTTGGCTCCCGCACATACTGGGAGACAAATATATTGAACATACAAACATACATATGCACATACATACATACGCAGATCAGGGTTTTCCCTTAATGTAACTGAATGGTAAAATCATGGCCGCCACACCTTGAAAATAAGCTGTTTATTTTTTACGTGAAAACAAATTAGAGTAATATAATGTATTGTAGCTTCAATATAAGCACAAAGCCTGATGCATTTTTTAACTTTTATTGCCAAACATATGATAACAACCGTCCCAACTCCAACAGGTTTTACCTCCCATGCAAACACTTTCGTCTCCGTGCTGCCCCGGACACACAGCAACATTTCATCATACTCCGCCAATCCGCTTTCAGGCATGGACGGACGGTGTGTTTGATTAAATCCAAACCACACAAACATTAAACATTACCACCAGCTGGACGTTACAGCATGAATGGATATATATAGCCTATAATTTTCACACTATTGACAAGTGATCCACCGAAAATTAGCCACCGGAAAAAGACTTTCAGCACCGAAAACAGCTGAAACCAAATGTAAACAAGACACACACCACTGTTTGGAGCGTTGTCAGCATGTCTGTGATGTGGACGCAACTTGATTGTAGCCCTGATATACCCGTGGACAGCAATCTAGAAATTGTGCAAATATTAACAGGACTGGGGTGGCTTTTAAGGAGAGAAAGTCCAGCTGTGTGACAACATATTCGCTGCAGCTCGCTTTTTGTCGGGGACATGGAGGGACAGAAGCAGAGTCTCTAAATCAGTGGTTCTTAACCTGAGTTCGATCGAACCCTAGGGGTTCGGTGAGTCGGTCTCAGGGGTTCGGCAGAGGTCAAAACACACCCGACTCATCGTGTAAATAAAAACTTCTCCCTATCGCCGTGTTATGGATACCCCCAAACAATGTGCCCTTTCATTTTCCATCTGATTTGCAGGTATGTAAATGTTAGAATAATTATGTATAAGTTATCACACAACTCTTATGCTGAAAGGCCGTTGCTATAGTTGTTATCAATTGTGCTGAAGTTGTACTTTTCTATCCGTGCAAAGGCACAACTTGTAATCTTGCTTTGCGAGTTGTCTCGTGTCAGCAGTTTGTTTCCAGACCCTGCCTGCTGACAGCCAAGGACGGACATCGAGTACCTCAACGCAGACAATCACGAGTGTCAGCACATTTGCATTCTGAATAATCCCATATTGTGTCTACTGGGGCTGCTTGCATTACCCCTCCCTACAGAAGCAGCCTAAGTGATGTTAACTAGGGAACTCCCGAATAAATAGAGGAGCACAGGGGACTGTACCTTAGAGCGTAGGGGGAAACTGTAACTGAGTGTGCAGCTCAATACGTCTCTCCTCATGAGTAAAATTCAAGCAGAGATTCTATCTCTGCTTGATTCCTTCTTCTTGTCTTGTGTAATAGATAGTTCGGTGTTTGAACCTGACAGTAATTTGATGTGAGTTCATGCACTGTGTTGGTTTTGTTTTTGGAACAAGGTGATGTTCATGCACAGTTCATTCTGTGCACCATTAAAAAAACATGTAACTTTGTCTTGAATTAAAAAAAATATATATATAATAATATTTTTCACTAAAGAAGGGTTCGGTGAATGCGCATTTGAAACTGGTGGGGTTTGTTACCTCCAACCAGGTTAAGAGCCACTGCTCTAAACACAAGTGCATTATATAATAACATCAGAAAATGTGTAGTATTTTGTAGTATTAAAAGCATTTCGAAACAATTCCCCTTGTAGATCAATGATGTTTGTCTAAGTCTACAAAGATGCTAGATTTGTTGCAAGTCATTATTAATACAAATAAAAAAACGTCACATGCAAAAAATTCCCAACAAAGTATGTTGCACAATAAGCAGCAACAATTGAAAATATGGCAAAACGATATAAAAACACATGCTAAAGCTGATTAATAACAGATCTGTTTTAAAAAAAATTGAGCGTTTAAAAAAAAAATCATACCATCATAGCAAATTGCAATTCAATCAATCAATCAAAGTTTATTTATATAGCCCTAAATCACAAGTGTCTCAAAGGGCTGCACAAGCCACAACGACATCCTGGGTTCAGAACCCACACAACAGTACAATTGGTGACCACGCCCCCACCAAAACCGCACACACACACACACACACACACACACACACACACACACACACACACTCACACTCACACACACACAGTACAAAAATACATACATACACATACATAGACCTATGCATCCAATCACAAGGAATAACAATGCCTCTGATTTCAGGACCACATTCAAATCCTGACAGCAGGTTGGAAAGTCTTCTATGTCCTCATTTTAGCGCTACATGTAGATGTAGCGTTTAACCTCCCTCCTCCACACAATAGCCCTTTCAATCCTTTCTTATCTCTTCTCACGGAAAAATACAGCTCTCTCACAGCGGGGTGACCGACACGAGCGAATATCGTGTCTTCATGGAGTTTTCTTCCTAATCTCAACCACGCTGATCCGAGTCAGGAAAAACCTGCAGAGGCAATTTATACTTTTGTATCTTCAAATGTGCAGCAAAGAGCATTTTGGAGAGATGTCTGCCTCACAGCCAGGAGATCTAGATTTAAATCTCTGTGTCAACTTTGCATGTTCTACTCATGTTGTGGGAGTTTTCTGCGGGTACAGGAAGTCCTCGGTTTACATACAAATTCTAATTTCTACGACAGTCGGAACTTCAAATCAAAATGAGAATCTAAGTCAGTCACACTGTCAGGTTCAAACACTGATGACATCTATTAAACAGACAAAGAAGCAAGGAATTAAACAAAGACAGAGTTCAATTTAGCTCAATTTAGGAGAAACGTCTGGGCTGTACTCTTTGTACAGTCTTCCACCACGCTCTGACGAAAAATTGTACGCCTCCTCTTTTATTTGGACTTTCCTTGATTACATGGCAACTGCTGTTTCTAAAGGAAGGGGGTCGTAAACAGCCGTGGCCTTTGGCTACAAAACAGTTCAAAGAAAAGGTGCCTAGAGGGGGAGTCAGGTCCTGATTCCTCTCCGCTTTGTAGATCTCGGGTCAAGACAAAATCTTCCTGTGGATTACAATAGATCAAAGAAACCGACACCTTCATGTCGCTTCCCATCCTACACAGTGGAGTTTTACAAGCCTTTTGATTGGTAAGATCAAAGACAGCTTTTGTCCTCTCGCCGGGAACTCATGGCAACACAAAGTTTTGTGATAACTTAGATACAATTATTATGACACACACTGCACACAGTACACATGAAGTACTTATACAATACTGCAGTACAAATGAAAATACAAGAAAAGAAACAGGCTGAAACTGAAAGTTTGCCATCGTCAGGAAGTAGTCGTCAATAAAGTTGAAAATGCCGTTCTAGTCTTTTGTTGTGACTTACAAAGTATTTATACTCTAAGGCAGGGCTATTAAACTACGTAATGAAGAGGGCCCCAGTTTCAAGGACCCAAGGGCTCAGGGGTCGGACATTGAATTGTGGATGTTTCAGAAGGTTATATTTCTTTGAAACTGTGTTTACTTAATTACAAAGTAAACACATCAGCTTTAACACCGCACTGTCGATAAATTCATTATTCTGCCCTCGCTGCTCGTTTCCAGCGTGTGCAGATAGTTAACAGAACAAAGAAAAATAACCTCTAGTTTTTGTTAAGGAATGATGTTCCTTCATTTGAATTATTTTCCTTCCTTAATTGTATTTATTTGCCCTTCTTCCATTATTTAGGCTTGTAAGACTAAAAATACAAACATAAAATAAACATAAACGTACAACATCCATTATGTATTTTACATAAATACTGTCCATTGTGTATATTACATAAATAAAATAGAAGGTTTAGTGTTGATATTTTCACACAATAAACTAAAACTAATACAAACCCCGTTTCCATATGAGTTGGGAAATTGTGTTGGATGTAAATATAAACGGAATACAATGATTTGCAAATCCTTTTCAACCCATATTCAGTTGAATATGCTACAAAGACAACATATTTGATGTTCAAACTGATAAACATTTTTTTTTTGCAAATAATCATTAACTTTGCCAGCAACACGTGACAAAGAAGTTGGGAAAGGTGGCAATAAATACTGATAAAGTTGAGGAATGCTCATCAAACACTTATTTGGAACATCCCACAGGTGAACAGGCAAATTGGGAACAGGTGGGTGCCATGATTGGGTATAAAAGTAGATTCCATGAAATGCTCAGTCATTCACAAACAACGATGGGGTGAGGGTCACCACTTTGTCAACAAATGCGTGAGCAAATTGTTGAACAGTTTAAGATTTCTCAACTTTCTCAACCAGCTATTGCAAGGAATTTAGGGCTTTCACCATCTACGGTCTGTAATATCATCAAAGGGTTCAGAGAATCTGGAGAAATCACTGCACGTAAGCAGCTAAGCCCGTGACCTTCGATCCCTCAGGCTGTACTGCATACACAAGCGACATCAGTGTGTAAAGGATATCACCACATGGGCTCAGGAACACTTCAAAAACCCACTGTCAGTAACTACAGTTGGTCGCTACATCTGTAAGTGCAAGTTAAAACTCTCCTATGCAAGGCGAAAACCGTTTATCAACAACACCCAGAAATGTGTTCAGCTTCGCTGGGCCTGAGCTCATCTAAGATGGGCTGATACAAAGTGGAAAAGTGTTCTGTGGTCTGACGAGTCCACATTTCAGATTTTTTTTGGAAACTGTGGACGTCGTGTCCTCCGGACCAAAGAGGAAAAGAACCATCCGAATTGTTATAGGAGCAAAGTTGAAAAGCCAGCATCTGTGATGAAATGGGGGTGTATTACTGCCCAAGACATGGGTAACTTACACATCTGTGAAGGCGCCATTAGAGCTGAAAGGTACATGCAGGTTTTGGAGCAACATATGTTGCCATCCAAGCAACGTTACCTTGGACGCCCCTGCTTATTTCAGGAAGACAATGCCAAGCCACGTGTTACATCAACGCGGCTTCATAGTAAAAGAGTGCGGGTACTAGACTGGCCTGCCTGTAGTCCAGACCTGTCTCCCATTGAAAATGTGTGGCGCATCATGAAGCCTAAAATACCACAATGGAGACCACCGGACTGTTAAACAACTTAAGCTGTACATCAAGCAAGAATGGGAAAGAATTCCACCTGAGAAGCTTAAAAAATGTGTCTCCTCAGTTCCCAAACGTTTACTGAGTGTTGTTAAAAGGAAAGGCCATGTAACACAGTGGTGAACATGCCCTTTCCCAACTACTTTGGCACGTGTTGCAGCCATGAAATTATAATTTGCCCAAGTCTGGCATACATGATCAACCCTATTTTTAATGGTTTCATCAAGCCTATTTGGGTGATGTTCTGCGGGCGAAATGAAAAGCTTAGGCCGCCAGTTGAATAGGCCTGACTTACACGAACAAATACAGTATACATGTTCTATTCTTCCCCTAAAACCAGTGAAGACCATGTATAAGAGGTATAGAAAATAGATGCTACTCTGAAAAAACATGAATGCCATTTGATCATTCAAGGCCTGAGGTGACCCCCATGGTGAGACATTAGTGAAGAACACGGCATGGACACAAGCTTACAGTAAGAGTAGTGTTTCTAGGTAACCAGGGCTGGCACATGACTCATTTGGTAAGGGCATGCTGCAGATATGTGAGGGTGGCTTTTAATTGCTTGACAAAAAGCGATGGAGAACACATCTCCTGTCCTATTTCGCGGTTTGCCAAACTCTTGCGTAACTTCGGAAGCAGGTGCATTTAAAGCTGAGGGGGCTTTCAGGTGTCATACAGGGCCTGCCTGAAAGCTGTGTGGGAGGAAGAGAGAATAAGCGCGCAAAAGAAGAAAGTGGAGAGCTCAGCCAAAGATGGATGTGATACGAGTCTGCACCACGACTACAAACCACGCAGCGACACGACCACGATTCCTAGACAGGAAGTTTGGTGTTTACTTGTGCAAAGCTGGACAGCCAGTAAGCATCTTAATGTCTTCCAATAAACGCACAAGGTTGGTCTTTTCTTGTATTTTAGTCAAGTCATTTACAAAAGGTAAACATGGTTACTAAGAGCTGGCAGCTACACAACAGCTAAGCACACAAACTAGACATATGGAATGACAATCAAACAATATTGCACTGTAAAACAGCACAAGTGTCAATATAAACAAGTATCAAATAGATATAGATACATTTTACTTACACACACAAAGTCTCCAAGGCAGAAGCGTATCTAGTATCCAGTAACAAACGTGTCCGCATCATTCAACGTATTGCCTCATGAAATACTGTCACAACACAACTACCACTCCATTTCAATTTCAATTTAGTTTTTATTACCTCTTAATCAGTGGTCAACAAGATAAAATAAAAAGTACATCCATAAATTGACAATTCTAGAAACCAAAAGGGTTTAGGCTGAAGTTAAATGCTTATTTCGCCTTAACCCTATTAACAAAGTCCAAATAAAAGATGTATTATAAAACCGTGAGAAATCAGGCTTTGATGTTGAGCTCCCTAGACATGTGTAAATGTTGTACATTTCCTTGACATAACATATCAAAAATACACCTTGTAGACGGCAAAAATAACGGTACAAATATATAAACAGTAGTTACATGGAAGGGCTTCACGGTGGCAGAGGGGTTAGTGCATCTGCCTCACAATACGAAGGTCCTGAGTAGTCTTGGGTTCAATCCCGGGCTCGGGATCTTTCTGTGTGGAGTTTGCATGTCCTCCCCGTGACTGCGTGGGTTCCCTCCGGGTACTCCGGCTTCCTCCCACCTCCAAAGACATGCACCTGGGGATAAGTTGATTGGCAACACTAAATTGGCCCTAGTGTGTGGATGAATGTTGTCTGTCTATCTGCGTTGGCCCTGCGATGAGGTGGCGACTTGTCCAGGGTGTACCCCGCCTTCCGCCCGATTGTAGCTGAGATAGGCTCCAGCGCCCCCCGCGACCCCAAAAGGGAATAAGCGGTAGAAAATGGATGGATGGATAGTTACATGGACCAACAATTATGTAATATCCATATACGCTAATACATGTTCGGGCCTCGATTTTTTACTTTTTAAGGTCAAGGCAAGTGTTGCCTTAAAGGAGGGCTCATATTTTAGCACACCATGGCAAGTTAGAAGGGCACAAAGGCATACATTATTTTCTTTCGAGGCAGGAGATATATACCTGTATATATATATACAAACCCTGTTTCCATATGAGTTGGAAAATTGTGTTAGATGTAAATATAAACGGAATACAATGATTTGTAAATCATTTTCAACCCATATTCAAATGAATGCACTACAAAGACAAGATATTTGATGTTCAAACTCAATTTTTTTTTTTTTTTTTTGGCAAATAATAATTAACTTAGAATCTCATGGCTGCAACACGTGCCAAAGTAGTTGGGAAAGGGCATGTTCACCACTGTGTTACATGGCCTTTTCTTTTAACAACACTCAGTAAACGTTTGGGAACTGAGGAGACACATTTTTGAAGCTCCTCAGGTGGAATTCTTTCCCATTCTTGTTTGATGTACAGCTTAAGTTGTTCAACAGTCCGGGGGTCTCCGTTATGGTATTTTAGGCTTCATAATGCGCCACACATTTTCAATGGGGGACAGGTCTGGACTACAGGCAGGCCAGTCTAGTACCCGCACTCTTTTACTATGAAGCCACGTTGATGTAACACGTGGTTTGACATTGTCTTGCTGAAATAAGCAGGGGCGTCCATGGTAACGTTGCTTGGATGGCAACATATGTTGCTCCAAAACCTGTATGTACCTTTCAGCATTAATGGTGCCTTCACAGATGTGTAAGTTACCCATGCCTTTGGCACTAATACACCCCCATACCAACACAGATGCTGTCTTTTCAACTTTACGCCTATAACAATCCGGAGGTTCTTTTCCTCTTTGGTCCGGAGAACACGACGTCCACAGTTTCCAAAAACAATTTGAAATGTGGACTCGTCAGACCACAGAACACTTTTCCACTTTGTATCAGTCCATCTTAGATGAGCTCAGGCCCAGCGAAGCCGACAGCGTTTCTGGGTGTTGTTGATAACAGGTTTTCGCCTTGCATAGGAGAGTTTTAACTTGCACTTACAGATGTAGCGACCAACTGTAGTTACTGACAGTGGGTTTCTGAAGTGTTCCTGAGCCCATGTGGTGATATCTTTTACACACGGATGTCGCTTGTTGATGCAGTACAGCCTGAGGGATCGAAGGTCACGGGCTTAGCTGCTTACGTGCAGTGATTTCTCCAGATTCTCTGAACCCTTTGATGATATTACGGACCGTAGATGGTGAAATCCTTAAATTCCTTGCAATAGCTGGTTGAGAAAGGTTTTTCTTAAACTGTTCAACAATTTGCTCACGCATTTATTGACAAAGTGGTGACCCTCGCCTCATCCTTGTTTGTGAATGACTGAGCATTTCATGAAATCTACTTTTATACCCAATCATGGCACCCACCTGTTCCCAATTTGCCTGTTCACCTGTGGGATGTTCCAAATAAGAGTTTGATGAGCATTCCTCAACTGTATCAGTATTTATTGCCACCTTTCCCAACTTCTTTGTCACGTGTTGCTGGCATCAAATTCTAAATCCATCCGTCCATCTTCTTCCGCTTATCCGAGGTCGGGTCACGGGGGCAGCAGCCTAAGCAGGGAAGCCCAGACTTTCTAAAGTTAATGATTATTTGCAAGAAAAAAAATGTTTATCAGTTTGAACATCAAATATGTTGTCTTTGTAGCATATTCAACTGAATATGGGTTGAAAATGATCTGCAAATCATTGTATTCCGTTTATATTTACATCTAACACAAATTCCCAACTCATATGGAAACGGGGTTTGTATATAGTGTTCACGTATGAGATCTCGGGCTGCCAATTATGGCCAAAGTAATAATTAAGATTACTGTTATCAATATTGAAATCATGATTACTGATTGTTAGGTAAAGCAGTGTTGGGGTGTGAACGGAATACCATCATGTCATTTGTAATAACTAATAAAAGGACTACAAATAAACGTTATCCATAAATTTATAGACAAATATTGTTTTTTAAAATTCTTTAATAACATAAACTTGTCAGCTTTTTGTCATTAGACGATGCCTTTATCTCTATTTTTACATTTTGATGTATACAGTTTTCAATTTTTTTTTTTTTTAAGTTATGGATGTAGATGATGTATCAGGACAAATCCATTATGAGTTTGAGCAGAAATATGTCGAATAGGAATTAACTATACACAATAACGCATTAACAAAATGATGTCACATGAATGATTTTTGAAGTGACATGAAAACAAAAACACAATAAATGTAAACAAAACCTGGTGTTTTCTTTTTGATATCAAAATAAAACACATAGCAGTTTGGCTAATGAAGATGAAGTCGAATAAACAAGCTTTGTTCTTCTCCAACGCCTCCTTAGTGTTTCAGTACAACAGTTTGGCCAACAAAAAAAAAACCCAGAGTGATACCTCACACATCGAATAAACAATCTTCACCGCCTGCGATCAATTCGATGAGATGACAAAACATTATAGCTAATACTGATGTTATTTGAACAGTTAAATAAAGGAGGAGTGAACATCCCAGTAAACAAAGTAAAGACTTTATAAACAAGTTGTGACAACGTTCACGGCACATCGCCTGCTGCAAAACATCAAATAGTTTTCTCCTTCGCTGTATACTTTTAGTGTGGGGACAAGTGCGTCTGTCTCCAATATTGTCCACACCTGTCTCCATCCAAACACAGCAGTGCTCTCTTAAACGCAAGCGCTTGTCTCCGTTTACTCCGAGTGGAAATCTCCGCAGCAAAGTCGGTGTCCTTGGTCCGCCATGATTATCAAGCCAAACGACGCTAGTGCGCATGCGCCTGACTTTGTGTTGCCGAAAATGCATTAATAAATGACGGTTTTTCGGTCATTAAAAAAATTAACGGTATTACTAATCGTCGGGAATTATCGCATATTATCATTACACCGTTTACTAGGGCTGTGAACCTTTGGGTGTCCCACGATTCGATTCAATATCGATTCTTGGGGTCAAGATTCGATTCAAAATCGATTTTTTTTCAATTCAACACGATTCTCGATTCAAAAACGATATTTTCCAGATTCAAAAGGATTCTCTATTCATTCAATACATAGGATTTCAGCAGGATCTACCCCAGTCTGCTGACATGCAAGCAGAGTAGTACGTTTTTGTAAAAAGCTTTTATAATTGTAAAGGACAATGTTTTATCAACTGATTGCAATAATGTAAATTTGTTTTAACTATTAAATGAACCAAAAATATGACTTATTTTATCTTTATGAATATAGTGACACAGTGTGTTGTCAAGCTTATGAGATGCGATGCAAGTGTCAGCCACTGTGACACTATTGTCTAATGTCTAATGATAATGTCAATGAGGGATTTTTAATCACTGCTATGTTGAAATTGTAACTAATATTGATACTGTTGTTGATAATATTCATTTTTGTTTCACTACTTTTGGTTTGTTCTGTGTCGTGTTTGTGTCTCCTCTCAATTGCTCTGTTTATTGCAGTTCTGAGAGTTGCTGGGTCGGGTTTGGTTTTGGAATTGGATTGCATTGTTATGGTATTGCTGTGTATTGTTTTGTTGAATTGATTAATAAAAAAATTTAAATTAAAAAAAAAAAAAAATAGATTTTTTAAAAATGAGAATCGATTCTGAATCGCACAAGGTGAGAATCGCGATTCGAATTCGAATCGATTTTTCCCCCACACCCCTACCGTTTACTGTTACATCCCTATTCCATTAACAAGTAAAAAGTCAAGGGCGGTCACGGCATGTTCTTGCCACAAATGTTGGTACATTTTTTGGGCATTACCGGTCGCGGTAAAATTCGAGCGCTGCATGTTGGTTAACATCTGTACCAGTAATATACTGTATACGAACACTTATATTTCCATTAATATTTACAGTATATACCACACTTAGTTGCCCTGTGCAGCTGAGATAGGCTCCAGCACCCCAAGTAAGGGACATGCGGTAGAAAATGGATGGATGGATGGACCACACTTAGTTTTTGTCATCATTGAACTACTGGTGTTTATTCCAGAGCGATAGATAAGAATGGGAAATAAATCCACCTAAAGAAGCTTAAAAAATGTGTCTCCTCAGTTCCCAAACGTTTACTGAGTGTTGTTAAAAGGAAAGGCCATGTAACACAGTGGTGAACAGGCCCTTTCCCAACTACTTTGGCACGTGTTGCAACCATGAAATTCTAAGTTAATTATTATTTGCAAAAAACAAATAAAGTTTATGAGTTTGAACATCAAATATCTTGTCTTTGTCGTGCATTCAATTGAATATGGGTTGAAAAGGATTTGCAAATCATTGAATTCCGTTTATATTTACATCCAACACAATTTCCCAACTCATATGGAAACGGGGTTTGTATTTTCTGAATACATTTTGTGATAATGTGTTAGAATAATCATGTATATATAGTATCACACAACTTTAGTATGCTTTATGTCCGTTGCTATAGTTATTAGCTATTGTGCTCAAGCTGCATTTTTTCTATCTGCGCAAGGACACAACATATTGTCTGAGGGGTGGCCCTCAGCCGCAGATGTTATCTTTGTTTTAGCCCGCTAACAGCCAAGGACTTCGAGGACCTCAACGAAGATAAGATGACAGCACGCAGACGAAGCAGAGACAAGGCAATCACAAGGCCCCAGCCCATTCTGTCACGTATTGTGCGTACCGGACCTGCTTTGCATGATATATGTGACCACTCCTTTTAGAGGACTGTGGAACTCCCGAATAAATAGAGGGACGCGGGAGCTGTACTTTAGAGCGTAGGGCGAGACTGTGACTAAGTGTGCAGCTCCACGCGATCTCCTCATGAGCTAAATTTAACTCGGTCTCTGCATGATTCCTTGCTTCTTGTCTGATTAATAGATGTCATCAGTGTTTGAACCTGACATAATGTTCATCAGTTAATTTTCAATCTATCAAGATAAGAAAATTATATCTAAATCAAACTACAATATGTTATTTATGTAGATTGATCATTTTCCTTGACTGATGTACTAATCATGTGGTTTATTTTGTACGAATGTAGCATCATCTATAAAGATACAGAGAATTGCTATTGCGACATCCAGTGGACACATTTAGAACAGCTGTTTCTTTCATTCAAAAATTTCAGGTTAATTTTTATACTTAGCAAACTCATCCCGTGGGCCGGATAAAACCTCTTCGCCTGATCCGGCCCTCGGGCCGTACGTTTGACACCCCTGATTTCGATTAATCTTGGATTAATCAGAGAGATATGAGGGTTAGATAGCAATAGTGTCTTTGGGTTCCTTTATTTTAACACTATGACGACACGCTATTGTAGGCTAACTGTTTGACGTGTAGAAATGTTTGATTATGTTGATACGCAAACCTGTGGGTAACAGTGGTGCATGCAAGGTCGTATGTGAAGTCATATAAAAGAGCAGAAAGGTTATGTGTGGCGGCCATTGTGTTGTGAACAATTGAGACATGCTGATGCCAAAACACATGCTTTCCTTCCTTGATTGGAGTGAGTAATATTCTTTGCTTTGTACTTTTGATTATTTAAGTAGCTACTTTGATTTTTATTTGCAAAAAACATGGCCAGTGATAACATGTACAAACCCCAAAACCAGTGAAGTTGGCACGTTGTATAAATGGTAAATAAAAACAGAATACAATGATTTGCAAATCCTTTTCAACTCTATATTCAATTGAATAGACTGCAAAGACAAGATACTTAACGTTCAAACTGGAAAACCTTGTTATTTTTTGCAAATATTAGCTCATTTGGAATTCGATGCCTGCAACATGTTTCAAAAAAGCTGGGACAAGTGACGAAAAAGACTGAGAAAGTTGAGGAATGCTCATCAAACACTTGTTTGAAGTTAAAGTTAAAGTTAAAGTACCAATGATTGTCACACACACACTAGGTGTGGCGAAATTATTCTCTGCATTTGACCCATCACCCTTGATCACCCCCTGGGAGGTGAGGGGAGCAGTGGGCAGCAGCGGTGGCCGCGCCCGGGAATCATTTTTGGTGATTTAACCCCCAATTCCAACCCTTGATGCTGAGTGCCAAGCAGGGAGGTAATGGGTCCCATTTTTATAGTCTTTGGTATGACTCGGCCGGGGTTTAAACTCCCAACCTACCGATCTCAGGGCGGACACTCTAACCACTAGGCCACTGAGTGGAACATCCCACAGGTGAACAGGCTAATTGGGTGCCATGATTGGTTATAAAAGCAGCTTCCATGAAATGCTCAGTCATTCACAAACAAGGATGGGGCGAGGGTCACCACTTTGTGAACAAATGCGTGAGTAAATTGTCGAACAGTTTAAGAACAACATTTCTCAACGAGCTATTGCAAGGAATTTAGAGATTTCACCATCTACGGTCTGTAAAATCATCAAAAGGTTCAGAAAATCTGGAGAAATCACTGCACGAAACATTGAATGCCCGTGACCTTGGATCCCTCAGGCGGTACTGCATCAAAAACCGACATCAGTCTGTAAAGGATATCACCACATGGGCTCAGGAACACTTCAGAAAACAACTGTCAGTAACTACAGTTGGTCGCTACATCTGTAAGTGCGAGTTAAAACTCTACTATGCAAAGCGAAAACGATTTATCAACAACACCCAGAAAAGCCGCCGGCTCCGCTGGGCCCAAGCTCATCTAATGATGCAAAGTGGAAAAGTGTTCTGTGGTCTGACGAGTCCACATTTCAAATTGTTTTTGGAAACTGTAGACGTTGTGTCCTCCGGAACAAAGAGGAAAATAACCATTCGGATTGTTCTAGGCGCAAAGTTCAAAAGGTATCGTAAGATTAAACATACAATCTATTAATTTGCCAACTTTTTAAGAATTAATCAAAGAAAGAATTCCACACATGGAGTCTATTAGAATGCTAAAACTGCCAGGAGTTAATCAATAGTAAATATATCTGTGCGCAGATTCTTCAACATCACAAAATGCTTATTTTCTTTTTGAGGAAGTGAAATTTTGTGTTTGCATGTATCATTCTACAAACATCTTTACATACTTGGATCCACTAATACAGTGGTTCGCAAACTTTTTTTTCACCAACTACCACCTCAAAAAAAAAAAAAAACGTACCAAGTACCACCATAATAATGATAATAATCCTTTTTATTTATAAGGCGCTTTTCTGGGCACTCAAGGACACCGTACAAAATCACAACAATAAAATCAAATTGGATAAAAAAAACAACAGCAACAACAACAACAAAGAGAAGAGAAAAGATGATTACAATGAATAAGCAGTCAGGAATAGGTGTGTTTTGAGTCTTGATTTGAAGAGGGATATTGAACTTTAAACTATCAGACTGCGTGGTCGGTAGTAGTGGGTTTCAGTAGGCCTTTAAACCAGATTGACAAACTGATCCGGAAAGCCGGCCAAACTATTGGCACGCAGTTGGAGGTGTTTGTGTCAGTGATGGACAGGAGGACGCTGGACAAATTGCTCGCCATCATGGACAATCCTGCCCACCCACTCCAGCAGACAATTGAGGGACAGCGGAGTTCATACTCCAACAGGCTCCTTCAGCTTCGTTCCCACAGTGTGCGAATCAAGAACTTCTTCATTCTGCTCTCCATCCAGCTGTATAATCACTCGCCATACAGCAATAGATGATATTTGTCTATTACCTGACACCTTCTATGTTAGCTACCTCTCTTTGTTTATAATGTATATTTTCTGCTGGATGTACTCTCTATTTTATGCTGCCCTGTTTTTTGCTGTTGCAGCTGTTACATATACTGTAATATTGTACATGGTAATTGGGATTTGTTATATATCGTATATATTATATGTAACAGGGTCAATTATGTCTTGTAAATAATGTAATTTATAACATTTTATTATTGTTATAATTACACAAAATGTGTAAGTTACATGTAAATACCTGAATATTGTTCGATGTTTTGTCAATGCGGAACCATTGTCTCGTTGTCCCTCCTACTGCAATATTACTGTGACACCTGTCTTTTTATATGCGTTGGACACGCCTTCCAACTTCCCTTTTGTCTTCGATAACGGGGAAAGGTAGGGTGTCCATGCGACGACAGATATTGTATTGTCTTGTTAAGAACTTAAAGGCCTACTGAAACGCACTACTATCGACCACGCAGTCTGATAGTTTATATATCAATGATGAAATCTTAATATTGCAACACATGCCAATACGGCCGGGTTAGTTTACTAAAGTGCAATTTTAAATTTCGAGCGACATATCCTGCTGAAAACGTCAGCGCGTGACGTCGCGGATTGTAGAGGACATTTCGAGACAGCATGGTGGCCAGCTATTAAGTCGTCTGTTTCATCACAAAATTCCACAGTATTCTTGACATCTGTGTTGGTGAATCTTTTGAAATTTGTTCAATGAACAATGGAGACAGCAAAGAAGAAAGCTGTAGGTGGGAAGCGGTGTATTGCGGCAGGTGTTGTGCTGGATAACGCACCCCCGCCGTAGAATGCACCCCCTGACTGTTGTGCCGGATAACACAGCCGGTGTTTCATTGTTTACATTCCCGAAAGATGACAGTCAAGCTTTACCATTGGCCTGTGGAGAACTGGGACAACAGAGATTCTTACCAGGAGGACTTTGAGTTGGATACGCAGACGCCGTACCGTGAGTACGCATGCAGCTGCGGCTTCCAAACATTTGATCGCTTGCCCGTACGTGCGTGCCGCTATGTGCATGTCACGTACGTAACTTTGGGGACTTTGGGGAAATATATGTGCTGTATGAACTTTGGGGAGGTGAACGGTACTTTGGGCTGTGGGATTGAGTGTGTTGTGCAGGTGTTTGAGTTGTATTGGTGGGTTATATGGACGGGAGGGGGGAGGTGTTTGTTATGCGGGATTAATTTGTGGCATATTAAATATAAGCCTGGTTGTGTTGTGGCTAATATAGTATATATATGTCTTGTGTTTATTTACTGTTTTAGTCATTCCCAGCTGAAAATCCTCCACAATATTAACCCGACGTTAAAACAGAACTAGCTATTTATTGATTAGCAATTGCCGAATCATGTAACATTAGCTTAATGCTAAAAAGCCAGGTTACTATCACATTCTGTAACAGACAAATAATTTCATGTAGGCTAACGTTACCTACCTGCTACCTCTGTCTTTTCTCCTCTTCTTTTCTCTTTTTTCTTCCCTGGTCACCTGACAGTTTTGGCCGTTTTGACATCTTGTGTTGATTTTTTGATGTGGTGACGTCCAAAAAGAGTCATGATACGGGAAGGGAGGGGGCGCACCGTGCGGGGGGAGGAGGGGGGGCGTAATGTTGTAACAAATAATATTTCTATTAAATAGGCTTTACTTTGCATTTTAAGTAACGTGAGATTATTTTTTTGTATTTAGAAATAATAGTAACAACTTTTTTTTTTTTCTTTTTTTTTTCTCCAACATTTGTGGCACTGGCATGGCGCCCCCTGATGGACGGCGCCCTTAGCATTTGCCTATACGGCCTATGCCACGGGCCGGCCCTGATTGTAAACAATGTGCAGATGTGAGGAGCTCCACAACCTGTGACGTCACGCTACTCGTCTGCTACTTCCAGTACAGGCAAGGCTTTTTTATCAGCAACCAAAAGTTGCAAACTTCATCGTCGCTGTTCTCTACTAAATCCTTTCAGCAAAAATATGGCAATTTCGCAAAATGATCAAGTATGACACATAGAATGGACCTGCTATCCCCGTTTAAATAAGAAAATCGCATTGCAGTAGGCCTTTAAGTTCACTTTCTTGTCTGTATTATATTTGTGAAGGGACTCGACGATAGCGAAAAGTTATTGACAACAATTGTATTCTGTGTATTATCAGGTATGTTTATTTCACTGCTGTACGTAACGCCCTTTTGTCTTCGATAACGTGGGAAAGGGACTCGACGATGGCAAAAAGTTATTGACAACAATTGTATTCTGTGTATTATCAGTAAAGTGCAGCTGAGCAATCCATGGTGTCGGTCGTGTTCCATAAAAGCCACACAACGCAGAGGAAAAGACCACCGGTTACATATATACAAATATAATATAATATATCAGTATATATTATATCAGTGGTTCTTAACCTCGGTTCAATCGAACCCTAGGGGTTCGCCTCAGGGGTTTGGCGGAGGTCAAAACACACCCGACTCATCGTGTAAATACAAACTTCTCCCTATCGGTGTATTACAGATACGGCAACAGCAGAAGTCACACTGATTTGCAGGTGTGTAGTTTGTTGTGAGTTTATGCACTGTGTTGGTTTTATTCTTTGAACAAGGTGATGTTCATGCACGGTTCATTTTATGCACAAGTAAAAAAAACATGGTAACACTTTAGTATGGGGAACATATTCACCATTAATTAGTTGCTTATTAACATGCAAATTAGTAACATATTGGCTCTTAACTACCGTATTTTTCAGAGTATAAGGTGCACCGGAGTATAAGTCGCACTTGCGGAAAATGCATAATAAAGAAGGAAAATAACATATATAAATTGCACTGGAGCCCAGCCAAACTATGAAAAAAACTGCGACTTATAGTCCGAAAAATACGGTAGTCATTATTAAGTACTTATTAATGCCTTATTCGGCATGGCCTTATAATAAACCCACATAAGAAACCAAGAACTCGCCCTTGATCACTCTACAGTTATAACGTGTTTGGGCAGGCACGCTGTTTCTATTGTGGGAAAGCGGACGTGAATACAGGCTGTTGACACGTCACTCAGGTCCGCATGGAGCTGGAGGGAGCGTGGCTTCCAGCTCTGCCTGAATTTCGGGAGATTTTCGGGAGAAAATTTGTCCCGGGATGTTTTCGGGAGAGGCACTGAATTTCGGGAGTCTCCCGGAAAATCCGGGAGGGTTGGCAAGTATGCCTCTAACCCTGACCCTAACCCTAACCAAATAACTCGATATTAAGTGTTTATTACTTCGAATATGTTCCCCTAGTGTCCAAAAAACTCTAAATTAAGTCTTTCTTACTTAGAATATGTTCCCCATACTAAAGAGTTACCAAAAACATATAACTTTGTCTTGAATTTGAAAGAAAAAAAACATTTTATTTTTCACTAAAGAAGGGTTCGGTGAATGCGCATAAGAAACTGGTGGGGTTCGCTACCTCCAACAAGGTTAAGAACCACTGTATTATATACTGTTTATATAGTATGTAAATATTTCATATGTTATATTTTCTATTGCTACTATGGTACATTTTTAGTCTACTATATACCTTTTGTTTTTGGCCTCTTTTTGTGGCCTTGTGTGCATTATCCTTTCCATCCTTTGTAACTGAGCTACTGTGTGGAACAATTTCCCCTGTGGATTGATAACGTTTGTCCAAGTCTAAATCTAAGTGGTGCCCCATACACACAAAATCACCATTTAAATCCCCACTTTACAATTGCACACGCAGTCTTGGTAAATCACCTGCAACACTCCCACTAATAGCGCACGCTATTTTATAGTTCGCACACGCTGTTTAGTGCGTGGTGTTTGGATCTTAGTAAACCAAGCCCATTGTGTACTATTGACTTTGTTTTGAACAAACAATGGTATGTACAAACCCTGTTTCCATATGAGTTGGGAAATTGTGTTGGATGTAAATATAAACAGAATACAATGATTTGCAAATCCTTTTCAACCCATATTCTGTTGAATGCACTACAAAGACAAGATATTTGATGTTCAAACTCATAAACTTTATTTTTTTTTTGCAAATAATAATTAACTTAGAATTTCATGGCTGCAACACGTGCCAAAGTAGTTGGGAAAGGGCATGTTCACCACTGTGTTACATGGCCTTTCCTTTTAACAATTCTCAGTAAACGTTTGGGAACTGAGGAGACACATTTTTTAAGCTTCTCAGGTGGAATTATTTCCCGTTCTTGTTTGATGTACAGCTTAAGTTGTTCAACAGTCCGGGGGTCTCCGTTGTGGTATTTTAGGCTTCATAATGCGCCACCCATTTTCAATGGGAGACAGGTCTGGACTACAGGCAGGCCAGTCTAGTACCCGCACTCTTTTACTATGAAGCCACGTTGATGTAACACATGGCTTGGCATTGTCTTGCTGAAATAAGCAGGGGCGTCCATGGTAACGTTGCTTGGATGGCAACATATGTTGCTCCAAAACCTGTATGTACCTTTCAGCATTAATGGCACCTACCCATGTATTGGGCACTAATACACCCCCATACCATCACAGATGCTGGCTTTTCAACTTTGCGCCTATAACAATCCGGATGGTTCTTTTCCTTTTTGGTCCGGAGGACACGACGTCCACAGTTTCCAAAAACATTTTGAAATGTGGACTCGTCAGGACATTCAGTTTTAACTTGCACTTACAGATGTAGCGACAAACTGTAGTTACTGACAGTGCGTTTCTGAAGTGTTCACGAGCCCATGTGGTGATATCCTTTACACACTGATGTCGCTTGTTGATGGAGTACAGCCTGAGGGATCGAAGGTCACGGGCTTAGCTGCTTACGTGCAGTGATTTCTCCAGATTCTCCGAACCCTTTGATGATATTACGGACCGTAGATGGTGAAATCCCTAAATTCCTTGCAGTAGCTGGTTGAGAAAGGTTTTTCTTAAACTGTTCAACAATTTGCTCACGCATTTGTTGACAAAGTGGTGACCCTCGCCCCATCCTTGTTTGTGAATGACTGAGCATTTCATGGAATCTACTTTTATACCCAATCATGACACCCACCTGTTCCCAATTTGCCTGTTCACCTGTGGGATGTTCCAAATAAGTGTTTGATGAGCATTCCTCAACTTTATCAGTATTTATTGCCACCTTTCCCAACTTTAGTGTCACGTGTTACTGGCATCAAGTTCTAAAGTTAATGATTATTTGCAAAAACATTTTTTTTTATCAGTTTGAACATCAAATATGTTGTCTTTGTAGCATATTCAACTGAATACGGGTTGAAAATGATTTGCAAATCATTGTATTCCGTTTATATTTACGTCGAACACAATTTCCCAACTCATATGGAAACGGGGTTTATAATAAAAAGACAATATGGAAGTAGTTTAGAGATTGTGTTGATATTGCTACACTCACTCACTATAAATACATTAAGACATTTACAGTTGTCAGTATAAAACCCGGATAAGAACAACCATAATGATAAAAATTATTAACTAAAAGATCAATGATTGAATCTATATGATGAAGTGATATCAAAACAAGCAGTAAAATTATATTTCTAACTGTATCCCTGAAACGTGGTTTCATTCCTCAACATTTCTGATCACACTCAGCGTAACGTTCCTTCAATAAACAAGTGTAGTGAAGGATGATCCAGTAATTGTTGACTGCGATCAAATCAGCTCACTGCCCCTAACGCTGGCGTTAATAGAACCTCCAAATATAGAACAGCGGCTTGTGAAATGTTGCCCTATGTCCTGCTGGCTAAGATGACGCGATCGGAAGTGACTCGATACGGCCTGCAGGAACTGCAGGGAACAAACCAACAGCAGCAATACAACAAGGAGCGATATCAAAGCTGGAGCAAATCATTCAAGGGATGAAGCAGTGAAAGTAAAGCCGCTTTCCATTTTTACACCTGCCAAGATGTGTTTTTAGTATTTTTCTACGACTTAGTCCAAACCTGACAGATGGACTGCCCCCACTCTTCATGTCGGAGCTCTTAGTTACTGAACAGCATGAATGCATCATTTAAAACAGGATTTGTCAAAGAACACATACAAGAAGCTGATTTGAAAAAATTAAGTCTTTGACCACAAATGTATCAAGCTCTGGTCCAACATGCTCCCATAACAATATTCACCAATAAGTTGAGAAGCACTAGCCCATGAGCAAAAAGCTCATTGTTCAGCACCGATTTTAAAGGCCTACTGAAATGTGATTTTCTTATTTAAACGGGGATAGTAGGTCCATTCTATGTGTCATACTTGATCATTTCGCGATATTGCCATATTTTTGCTGAAAGGATTTAGTAGAAAACATCGACGATAAAGTTCGCAACTTTTGGTCGCTGATAAAAAAAGCCTTGCCTGTACTGGAAGTAGCAGACAATATGCGCGTGACGTCACAGGTTGTGGAGCTCCTCACATCTGCACATTGTTTACAATCATGGCCACCAGCAGCGAGAGCGATTCGGAACGAGAAAGCGACGATTTCCCCTTTAATTTGAGCGAGGATGAAAGATTTGTGCATGAGGAAAGTGAGAGTGAAGGACTAGAGGGCAGTGGGAGCGATTCAGATAGGGAAGATGCTGTGAGAGGCGGGTGGGATCTGATATTCAGCTGGGAATGACTAAAACAGTAAATAAACACAAGACATATATATACTCTATTAGCCACAACACAACCAGGCTTATATTTAATATCCATCCATCCAACCATCTTCTTCCGCTTATCCCAGGTCGGGTCGCGGGGGCAGCAGCCTAAGCAGGGAAGCCCAGACTTCCCTCTCCCCAGCCACTTCGTCCAGCTCTTCCTGTGGGACCCCGAGGCGTTCCCAGGCCAGCCGGGAGACATAGTCTTCCCAACGTGTCCTGGGTCTTCCTCGCGGCCTCCTACCAGTCGGACGTGCCCTAAACACCTCCCTAGGGAGGCGTTCGGGTGGCATCCTGACCAGATGCCCGAACCACCTCATCTGGCTCCTCTCGATGTGGAGGAGCAGCGGCTTTACTTTGAGCTCCTCCCGGATGGCAGAGCTTCTCACCCTATCTCTAAGGGAGAGCCCCGCCACCCGGCGGAGGAAACTCATTTCGGCCGCTTGTACACGTGATCTTGTCCTTTCGGTCATAACCCAAAGCTCATGACCATAGGTGAGGATGGGAACGTAGATCGACCGGTAAATTGAGAGCTTTGCCTTCCGGCTCAGCTCCTTCTTCACCACAACGGACCGATACAGCGTCCGCATTACTGAAGACGCCGCACCGATCCGCCTGTCGATCTCACGATTCACTCTTCCCTCACTCGTGAACAAGACTCCGAGGTACTTGAACTCCTCCACTTGGGGCAAGATCTCCTCCCCAACCCGGAGATGGCACTCCACCCTTTTCCGGGCGAGAACCATGGACTCGGACTTGGAGGTGCTGATTCTCATCCCAGTCGCTTCACACTCAGCTGCGAACCGATCCAGTGAGAGCTGAAGATCCTGGCCAGATGAAGCCATCAGGACCACATCATCTGCAAAAAGCAGAGACCTAATCCTGCAGCCACCAAACCAGATCCCCTCAACGCCTTGACTGCGCCTAGAAATTCTGTCCATAAAGGTTATGAACAGAATCGGTGACAAAGGGCAGCCTTGGCGGAGTCCAACCCTCACTGGAAACGTGTCCGACTTACTACCGGCAATGCGGACCAAGCTCTGGCACTGATCATACAGGGAGCGGACTGCCACAATCAGACAGTCCGATACCCCATACTCTCTGAGCACTCCCCACAGGACTTCCCGAGGGACACGGTCGAATGCTTTCTCCAAGTCCACAAAACACATGTAGACTGGTTGGGCAAACTCCCATGCACCCTCAAGGACCCTGCCGAGAGTATAGAGCTGGTCCACAGTTCCACGACCAGGACGAAAACCACACTGTTCCTCCTGAATCCGAGGTTCGACTATCCGGCGTAGCCTCCTCTCCAGTACACCTGAATAGACCTTACCGGGAAGGCTGAGGAGTGTGATCCCACGATAGTTAGAACACACCCTCCGGTTCCCCTTCTTAAAGAGAGGAACCACCACCCCGGTCTGCCAATCCAGTGGTACCGCCCCCGATGTCCACGCGATGCTGCAGAGTCTTGTCAACCAAGACAGCCCCACAGCATCCAGAGCCTTAAGGAACTCCGGGCGGATCTCATCTACCCCCGGGGCCTTGCCACCGAGGAGCTTTTTAACTACCTCAGCAACCTCAGCCCCAGAAATAGGAGAGCCCACCACAGACTCCCCAGGCACTGCTTCCTCATAGGAAGACGTGTTGGTGGGATTGAGGAGGTCTTCGAAGTATTCCCTCCACCGATCCACAACATCCGCAGTCGAGGTCAGCAGAACAACATCCCCGCCATACACGGTGTTGATAGTGCACTGCTTCCCATTCCTGAGGCGGCGGATGGTGGTCCAGAATTGCTTCGAAGCCGTCCGGAAGTCGTTTTCCATGGCCTCACCGAACTCCTCCCATGTCCGAGTTTTTGCCTCTGCGGCCGCTGAAGCCGCACACCGCTTGGCCTGTCGGTACCTGTCCGCTGCCTCAGGAGTCCTATGAGCCAAAAGAACCCGATAGGACTCCTTCTTCAGCTTGACGGCATCCCTCACCGCCGGTGTCCACCAACGGGTTCTAGGATTACCGCCACGACAAGCACCAACTACCTTGCGGCCACAGCTCCAATCAGCCGCCTCGACAATAGAGGCGCGGAACATGGTCCATTCGGACTCAATGTCCAGCACCTCCCTCGTGACATGTTCAAAGTTCTTCCGGAGGTGGGAATTGAAACTCTCTCTGACAGGAGACTCTGCCAGACGTTCCCAGCAAACCCTCACAATGCGTTTGGGCCTGCCAGGTCTGTCCGGCATCCTCCCCCACCATCGCAGCCAACTCACCACCAGGTGGTGATCGGTAGAAAGCTCCGCCCCTCTCTTCACCCGAGTGTCCAAAACATGAGGCCGCAAATCCGATGACACAACTACAAAGTCGATCATGGAACTGCGGCCTAGGGTGTCCTGGTGCCAAGTGCACATATGGACACCCTTATGTTTGAACATGGTGTTCGTTATGGACAATCTGTGACGGGCACAAAAGTCCAATAACAAAACACCGCTCGGGTTCAGATCCGGGCAGCCATTCTTCCCAATCACGCCTCTCCAGGTTTCACTGTCGCTGCCAACATGAGCATTGAAGTCCCCCAGTAGAACGAGGGAATCACCCGGGGGAGCACTCTCAAGTACTCCCTCGAGTGAATCCAAAAAGTGTGGGTACTCTGAGCTGCGGTTTGGCGCGTAAGCGCAAACCACAGTCAGGACCCGTTCCCCAATCCGAAGGCGGACGGAAGCTACCCTCTCGTCCACCGGGTTGGACTCCAACGTACAGGCTCTGAGCCTGGGGGTAACAAGAATTGCCACCCCAGCCCGTCGCCTCTCACTGCCAGCAACGCCAGAGTGGAAGAGAGTCCAGCCCCTCTCGAGAGAACTGGTTCCAGAGCCCTTGCTGTGCGTCGAAGTGAGTCCGACTATATCTAGTCGGAACTTCTCCACCTCGCGCACTAGCTCAGGCTCCTTCCCCCCCAGCGAGGTGACGTTCCACGTCCCAAGAGCTAGCTTCTGTAGCCAAGGATCGGACCGCCAAGTGCCCTGCCCTCGGCTGCCGCCCAGCTCACATCGCACCCGACCTCTATGGCCCCTGCCATAGAGGTCGGGGCCATATATTTTATATATTTTAATATATTTGTGGCATATATTTAATATGCCACAAATTAATCCCGCATAACAAACATCTCCCCCCTCCCGTCCATATAACCCGCCAATACAACTCAAGCACCTGCACAACTCACTCAATCCCACAGCCCAAAGTACCGTTCACCTCCCCAAAGTTCATACAGCACATATATTTCCCCAAAGTTACGTACGTGACATGCACATAGCGGCACGCACGTACGGGCAAGCGATCAAATGTTTGGAAGCCGCAGCTGCATGCGTACTCACGGTACCGCGTCTGCGCATCCAACTCAAAGTCCTCCTGGTAAGAGTCTCTGTTGTCCCAGTTCTCCACAGGCCAATGGTAAAGCTTGACTGTCATCTTCCGGGAATGTAAACAATGAAACACCGGCTGTGTTTGTGTTGCCGCAGCCGCCCGCAATACACCGCTTCCCACCTACAGCTTTCTTCTTTGCTGTCTCCATTGTTCATTGAACAAATTGCAAAAGATTCACCAACACAGATGTCCAGAATACTGTGGAATTTTGCGATAAAAACAGACGACTTAATAGCTGGCCACCATGCTGTCCCAAAATGTCCTCTACTATCCGTGCTATCACGCGCAGACGTCATCATACCGAGACGTTTTCAGCAGGATATTTCGCGCAAAATTTAAAATTGCACTTTAGTAAGCTAACCCGGCCGTATTGGCATGTGTTGCAATTTTAAGATTTCATCATTGATGTATAAACTATCAGACTGCGTGGTCGGTAGTAGTGGGTTTCAGTAGGCCTTTAAAGGGTCGGAAAGTGTCGTTTACAAAGCGTACAGGCACACATACTAGCATTAGTTACACTCGCTTCGGTCTAGGAGTGTCCTGACACAACTCTTTTACTTCAGAGCCTTGAGTATTGGATGATACCAATATTGATATGATATCATATATACTTATTTTGTAGTGTGGAATGTTGGATCAAGGGAAATTAGTCAAACAGAGAACAACAAGTCTAAAAAACACTAACCTATTTATTTTGTATCCTTCTGGAATGGACTTATGCTGAATAATTCATGAAGTTAAGCTCATGACAGACTAGGTTTAATAATGCGGAAACAATTGTTACTGGATACTTTCTATGTGTAAGTAATATGCAACTATTATGTACTGATACTTGTTTATTTTGATTGTGCTGTGCTGTTATAGAATGCAATATTGTTCAATGAAGGATACCTATTAATGTATGTATTTCTAGCTTGGGTGCTATCGTGTGCTTAGCTGTTGTGTAGCTGCAAGCTCCGAGCTGCCTTTACACACTCACTTCATGGTCCGTCCACAATAAGCTCCCAAATAAAAGACGTCTTATTTAGTAATACATTTTTAGATTGTTATCTATGGGAGGAAATACTGTCACCAAAACATATGGAAATAGGACAGTGGGATATGAAATATTACCGTACTTTTCGGGCTACAGAGCACACTGGTATTTAACCCACCAAATTTTGAAATAAATAAATATTTGTACATATATTAGCCGCACTGGACTATAAGCCACATATATTTACAAGTACAAAATATTTTCAAAATGTTTATTTAAATACATTAATTGTTTCTAAACGGTGTTTGCAACACGGCAGTAAATCGGACGATCAAACAAAACAGAAGTCATCGTCTTGGACCCATTAGCTCTTCAATCAGCTAAAAAGACTCAAAAACTCCTCAGCGACAAAAAAAAAATCATTGCAACTTAATGTAAACTAACATAGAAACTTGTTACCGTGTCGGCATATTCGCTAATGCTAACAAGGCTAGCTTGACTACATTACGATAGCACATACAAATATGCATGAAAACACTCCTACAGACATCACACATGGGAGGGTTCAGTAAGTATGAATTGTTTTAGTTGAATTGCAAAATTACAAACGTTGCTCGGAGTGATGAATAAAGAATCCTTACAAGCAAAAATGCCATATACGAATAGTTGACAAAACGCGATATACTTCCGGTTCAAGGCTCGAAACAGGAAGTACCGTATTTTTCGGACTATAAGTCGCAGTTTTTTTCATAGTTTGGCCGGGGGTGCGACTTATACTCAGGAGCGACTTATGTGTGAAATTATTAACACATTACCGTAAAATATCAAATTTTATTATTTAGCTCATTCACATAAGAGACTAAACGTATAAAATTTCATGGGATTTAGCGATTAGGATTGACAGATTGTTTGGTAAACGTATAGCATGTTCTATATGTTATAGTTATTTGAATGACTCTTACCATAATATGTTACGTTAACATACCAGGCACGTTCTCAGTTGGTTATTTATGCGTCATATAACGTACACTTATTCAGCCTGTTGTTCACTATTCTTTATTTATTTTAAATCGCCTTTCAAATGTCTATTCTTGGTGTTGGGTTTTATCAAATCAATTTCCCCAAAAAATGCGACTTATATATGTTTTTTTCCTTCTTTATTATGCATTTTCGGCCAGTGCGACTTATACTCAGAAAAATACGGTATATTTTCAACCCGCAGTGAGCAAACTCGTCCAACAGATGGCACCGTAGCACAAACAATAACACACCTTGTCAGCATCGCATTGAGAACTATTTGATGAATACAAAACATTGTGGCCATTAGCGAAGAAAAACCCATTAATTAGCCCACTGTTTTATAAACCGCGGGGTTCAGCGCGTACGAAAAAGGTAGCAGCTTATAGCCCGAAATATACGGTATATCAAAACACAAGACTATCAATAAAAAGACATACCGTATTTTTCGGAGTATAAGTCGCTCTGGAGTATAAGTCGCACCGGCCGAAAATGCATAATAAAGAAGGAAAAAAACATATATAAGTCACATTTTTTGGGGAAATTTATTTCATAAAACCCAACACCAAGAATAGAAGGCAATTTAAAATAAATAAAGAATAGTGAACAACAGGCTGAATAAGTGTACGTTATATGAGGCATAAATAACCAACTGAGAACGTGCCTGGTATGTTAACGTAACATATTATGGTAAGAGTCATTCAAATAACTATAACATATAGAACATGCTATACGTTTACCAAACAATCTGTCACTCCTAATCGCTAAATCCCATGAAATCTTATTGGTCTAATCCGGGGGTCGGCAATCCGCGGCTCTAGAGCCACATGCGGCTCTTTAGCGCCGCTCTAGTGGCTCTCTTGAGCTTTTTCGAAAATGTATGAAAAAAGATGAGGAGAAAAATATATATTTTTTGTGTTAATATGGTTTCTGTAAGAGGACAAACATGACAAAAACCTCCCCAATTGTTATAAAGCACACTGTTTGTATTAAACATGCTTCACTGATTCGAGTATTTGGCGAGCGCTGTTTTGTCCCACTAATTTTGGCGGCCCTTGAACTCACCGTAGTTTGTTTACATGTATAACTTTCTGGGACGTGTTTTATGCCACTTATTTTTCTGTCTAATTTTGTCCACCAAACTTTTAACGTTGTGCATGAATGCACAAAGGTGAGTTTTGTTGATGTTATTGACTTGTGTGGAGTGCTAATCAGACATATTTGGTCAGAGCATGACTGCAAGCTAATTGATGCTAACATGCTATTTAGGCTAGCTATATGTACATATTGCATCATTATGCCTCATTTGTAGGTATATTTGAGCTCATTTAGTTTCCTTTAAGTCCTCTTAATTCAATTTATATCTCATGACACACTATCTGTATGTAATATGGCTTTTAATTTTTTTTTGCGGCTCCAGACAGATTTGTTTTTGTATTTTTGGTCCAATATGGCTCTTTCAACATTTTGGGTTGCCGACCCCTGGTCTAGTCTCTTACGTGAATGAGCTAAATAATATGATTTGATATTTTACGGTAATGTGTTGATAATTTCACACATAACTCGCTCCTGAATATAAGTCGCAAATAGTCACAAACTATGGAAAAAACTGCGACTTATAGTCCGAAAAATACGGTAATGTGGAAAAAGTCAGTACATTTTACAATGCAAACCCGGCAGCTCAGTTACTAGATCGTTACTGTAAATATAGCAATAACACAACTTAATTGTACGGTATTAGTTTTTGACTGTAATATCTACAAATTGATTAAAACCATGTCTACAAACTTAAATGTTTAACTGTCACGTATTTCCCTTATGTTTCTGAACAAAGTCACGTTTAAATAGGCAGGTGATGCTTCCTTTTTGGTTTGTCAACAAACCATACTTGCCAACCTTGAAACCTCCAATTTCGGGAAGTGGAGGGGTGGGGGGCGTGGTCGGGGGTGGGACGGGGGCATGGTTGAGGGCACGGGCGTGGTTGAGAGGGGAGGAGTATATTGACAGCTAGAATTCACCAAGTGAAGTATTTCAAACATATATATATATATACATACATATACATATATATATATGTATATATATACATATACATATATATATATATATATATATATATACATATATCTACATCCTGAAAATATGCAAACAAAACTGTGTTTAGATAATTGATACTTCAAACTTGCATAAATAAATCTTAAGGAATATAACATAACTTGGCTTCTGAGAGCTTCAAAATGTGATGAATAAAATGCTAAAGTTGTTGATAAACAAGCAATTATTTTAATAATTAAATATGGTCATTTTAAATAAATAAATGATAAATGGGTTGTACTTGTATAGCGCTTTTCTACCTTCAAGGTACTCAAAGCGCTTTGACACTACTTCCACATTTACCCATTCACACACACATTCACACACTGATGGAGGGAGCTGCCATGCAAGGCGCTAACCAGCACCCATCAGGAGCAAGGGTGAAGTGTCTTGCTCAGGACACAACGGACATGACGAGGTTGGTACTAGGTGGGGATTGAACCAGGGACCCTTGGGTTGCGCACGGCCACTCTCCCACTGCGCCATGTAATTATTATGATCATTTAATTATTAATTATTTCCAATATGTTTATTTTAATGTATAATTCTATGGCTGGATGTAATAAGGAGTCAGAAAAAATGCAAATACAAATACAATTAATTTTGATGTTTTTAGCAAAATATAGTAAAAAAAATTTTTTATTAATAAATATATTTATTTTTAGGTAAGATAAACATAATAATACAATTTATCTTTAGTCTGGATGATTTAGTTCTTGTCACCCTGTGGTCCTCCCGTCATAAAAAAAAGGCTGTCCTCACTCAGGTCCGCATAAAGCTGGAGGGGGCGTGGCCTCCAGCTCCAGCTGAAAATCGGGAGATTTTCGGGAGAATATTTGTCCCGGGAGGTTTTCGGGAGAGGCGCTCAATTTCGGGAGTCTCCCGGAAAATTCGGGAGGATTGGCAAGTATGCAACAAACGATTACGTCGACATAACCAGGTTCCACAGCTGACGACTACAAATAATGGGCTGACATCCAAACTTCCCCTCGCACTCTCACCTCTTTCTCTTCGGCGGGCGGATGCGTTGGGTGATCGCTCTCCCCCCACTGGCGACGGCGAGCGAGCGGCAGGTCGGGCGGGCACGCCATCACGGCGACCGGGCGGCGGGATCCGCTGCGTTGATCTACGGCGGTGGCGTCGGTGGACTGGCGAAGGAAGACGTTGAGGAGCTGGAGCAGCAGCGGCAGGACCATGGTCCTCAGAAGCAGCACGCCGTGGGTAGGGCCGGGGTCGGGGCGGCCCCCCGGCGACCCCGACCGCAGGCTTTGCAGACCCTCGCCAAGACTTGACTAAGTGGCGATGAAGACGAGTGCGGCATGGAAGAAGTGGAGGCAGAGAAAACCTCCTTCTTGCTTCATGGAGAAATCCATCCTTGATGCTTTCCAGTCCGCTTCCACTGAGGTTCCTCAGATGAGACTCTCAAGTCCTAATTAAACCACCATCATGTTTCCTTTTGATCCCAGCTCTCTGACTTCTTCTCCAACTGTCTTCCACCCACAGCGTGGCTGCTGAAAGCCTCACTCGGTAAATCAAACATCCGCGAGAAGAAGAGGAGGAGGAAGAAAAGAGCCAAACGTGAGATCGCAACAGGAAAGTCGCTTCCTATTAGTTGGAGATGAAGCCTGGGATGCTCAGCTGCTGCCGGTATTACCGCTTTATGCCCGCTGTGGGGAGAGAGTGGTGAAACGGAGCGAGGAAGAGGAAGAAATATAGTGACTAGGATCATATTTGAAGATAATCAAGGCATGGCGAGGCGGTAAGAAAGAAGAGTGTAAGGCAGCTGTTACATTACATCGCATCGGTTAAAGGGGAACATTATCACCAGACCTATGTAAGCATCAATATATACCTTGATGTTGCAGAAAAAAGACCATATATTTTTTTTACCGATTTTCGAACTCTAAATGGGTGAATTTTGGCGAATGCCTTTCTATTATTTGCTCTCGGAGCGATGACGTCACAACGTCATTTTCTCAAACACATTACAAACACCGAGTCAAATCAGCTCTGTTATTTTCCGTTTTTTAGACTGTTTTCCGTACCTTGGAGACATCATGCCTCGTCGGTGTGTTGTCGGAGGGTGTAACAACACGAACAGGGACGGATTCAAGTTGCACCAGTGGCCCAAAGATGCGAAAGTGGCAAGAAATTGGACGTTTGTTCCGCACACTTTACCGACGAAAGCTATGCTACGACAGAGATGGCAAGAATGTGTGGATATCCTGCGACACTCAAAGCAGATGCATTTCCAACTGGACTGGACAGATCAGCTTTCAGGAAAAGAGTGCGGATGAGAGTATGTCTACAGAATATATTAATTGATGAAAACTGGGCTGTCTGCACTAGGGATGTCCCGATCCGATATTTGGATCGGATCGGCCGCCGATATTTGCCAAAAAATGCGTATCGGCAAGACATGGGAAAATGCCGATCCAGATCCAGTTTAAAAAAAAAACTCCGGTCCGTGTTTTCCAGCGCACCTATCTAAATAATACATTCCACTTTTCTGCTGCTCCCTTATCTCAGTTCCGCATTTTCCAGCACACCTTCACACAGGTCTGTGGATTCTCACGCAGTTGCTTTTAGCTGCTGGCATTACACGACAGGCTCTTCTCACTCTTTCCTGTGTCTTCCTCTCACAGACAGCAAGCGCACCTTCTTACACACGTCACATACTGTCACGACATACGTCACATACGTGTACCCCCTCTCCCAGCAGAGAGGTAGCAGCATGGCTAACGTTAGCTGTGATGCTAGCACAGCCGTGCTAGCAACGCTCCCTCTAAGGTGCGCGCCTGTGCAATTGCTATGGCGTCACCTTAGTGCCAAAAATCCGAGCGCATAAAAACTGTTATCGCGCGCTGATTCTCCACTTCGTGCGCGCGCGCGGTGACTTTCTGCGCGCGCACCGTCTCGGTCTGTGCGCTGTCATGTTTCGTTTTGGCACTTTGAGGGCGGGTATGCTTAGACGGCCCCTTCTTTCTGATTGGTCAGGGGAAAAATACTCAGAGCCAATCAGAAGTATAGCAGGGCGGGTCATCGTCAATATGTATCAAGATTTACGGAGGAAGAAGTGGATAAAAAAATGTCGCGCGCTGATGAAGGTTATTTCATACCAGATAAACACAATACAGGGTGATACAAAAGGTGACCCAAATAAATAATAAGACAACAAACACCATAATCACATCTTTCAGCCAGAACTGGTCCACCAGCAATAACATCCAACCATAACATTATTTTATATTTTCACTTCTTCTTGAACATTTGTTTTCTAATTTATGGAATTTCGTTTGATTCAGCCATAAAATTAATGAAATAATCTTTGAATTTTGTTTTTAAAATGTTAAAAATAGCCTTTTAATAATGTATTCTGAAACAGTTTAAAATAATCAGAGAACTGACTAACACTCACCCTACACAACTATGTTGCACAATTAAGGCTTCTTTTTTTTAAAGCAGAAGAGGTAATTTCAACAGGTACAGCATTCTATATCATATCTACATGTAATAAGATTTGTAACAAGGCAAACCGTTTGTAAATTGGTCGAAAATCGAGCAAGTTATGGTAATTTAATTAGTACATGTACCATTCACATCAATGTAATGATTGAGGCTAGCTGTCCGAGGTAAGATGGCTACAACGTTGCTACGCTGGAGAATGATCGGTCATTTGAAAAATGCTCAGAGCCAATCAGAAAGGAGGGGCCGTCTAAGCATACCCGTCCCCAAAGTGCCAAAAAGAAACATGACAGCGCGAGGAGAGATGCCAGGAGTACACAGAGAGCGCACAGACCAAGACGGCGCGCGCGCAGAAAGGCACCGCGCGTGCGCAAAAAGGCACCACGCGCGCGCAAAAGGGTGTCGCGCGCGCACGAAGTGGAGAATCAGCGCGCGATAACAGTTTTTATGCGCTCGGATTTTTGGCACTAATGTGACGCCATAATTGCGCACGGAAAATCTATGCCACGCACAAAATCAAATAAAAAAATAAGCGCACAACAATTTTCGACACACGGACACGACAGAGAAAACAGTTTTCGTCATCATTGTTCAAATATTGTAACGTCTGTCGAGACGCTTATCTCCATTCGGTGCCACACGTCCACACCATCAAAATGCCGAGGCAAACATTTCCACATCAACACCGTATGAAAAAAATAGTGATTTTTTAGTTGTGATTTCCTTCTCTGCATGAAAGTTTAAAAGTAGCATATATTAATGCAGTATGAAGAAGAATGTTTTAATGTAGACACATAGAATCATCATACTGCTGTGATTATATGCATCAAGTGTTCATTCAAGGCTAAGGCAAAATATCCACATATATATGGTGTATGGTGCCATGGACTAAACATATCCACATGGCCTTAAAATATCGCAATATTAAAAAAAGGCCATATCGCCCAGCCCTAGTTCAATGATGCCATTTCTGTTTGTCATGTATAATTTTGTCTATTTTGTGTTTATCCTTGAATAAACAGGTCAGTTTCTTGTTACCAACCATTGTGTATTATTCAAACTCCCCTAATTCAGCTGGCTAGTTGTTATCAAGAGTACTAAAACCCTTTTCAACATGATTCTGACACCTAAGTAGGCTAAATAACTTTAAACTTTAATACATGCTCGGATAGGCCAGTATCGGTCAGTATCGGTATCGGTCAGTATCGGTATCGGATCGGAAGTGCAAAAACAATATCGGTATCGGATCGGAAGTGCAAAAACCTGGATCGGGACATCCCTAGTCTGCACTCTCAAAGTGCATGTTGTTGCCAAATGTATTTCATATGCTGTAAACCTAGTTCATAGTTGTTAGTTTCCTTTAATGCCAAACAAACACATACCAATCGTTGGTTAGAAGGCGATCGCCGAATTCGTCCTCGCTTTCTCCCGTGTCGCTGGCTATCGTGTCGTTTTCGTCAGTTTCACTTGCATACGGTTCAAACCGATATGGCTCAATAGCTTCAGTTTCTTCTTCAATTTCGTTTTCGCTACCTGCCTCCACACTACAACCATCCGTTTCAATACATGCGTAATCTGTTGAATCGCTTAAACCGCTGAAATCCGAGTCTGAATCCGAGCTAATGTCGCTATACCTTGCTGTTCTAACCGCCATGTTTGTTTGTATTGGCATCACTGTGTGACGTCACAGGAAAATGGACGGGTGTATATAACGATGGTTAAAATCAGGCACTTTGAAGCTTTTTTTAGGGATATTGCGTGATGAGTAAAATTTAGAAAAAAACTTCGAAAAATAAAATAAGCCACTGGGAACTGATTTTTAATGGTTTTAACCCTTCTGAAATTGTGATAATGTTCCCCTTTAAAACAAGCATAGACTTTTCTTTTTTTGCCTTGCTTGATTAGTAAAAATATATAATGAGGTGGCGACTTGTCCAGGGTGTACCCCGCCTCCTGCCCGATTGTAGCTGAGATAGGCTCCAGCGCCCCCCGCGACCCCGAAGGGAATAAGCGGTAGAAAATGGATGGATGGATATAAAATCCACACCGCATGGGGGGTTAGGAACCTAAAATATTGTTTCCGCACGACGATAGCGGTTCCTCTATTTTACAAGCTCAATGGGTTCCACACAAAGCTCATAACTCAAAAACAGTGCCGCCTGGTACACTTCAATGTGGATGTTGTTGGTCGTGACCCCGAGATGCAGGGACGGCAGGCGAAGGGCAGGTGTATTGGCCTTTCCAAGATGTCCCAGGTTCTGAACCAAAGGCCGTGGGCTGAGCCGGGGCAGAATCAGAATTAGAAATACTTTAATAATCCATCCATCCATCTTCTTCCGCTTATCCGAGGTCGGGTCGCGGGGGCAGCAGCCTAAGCACGAAAGCCCAGACTTTCCTCTCCCCAGCCACTTCGTCCAGCTCCTCCCAGGGGATCCCGAGGCGTTCCCAGGCCAGCCGGGAGAGATAGTCTTCCCAACGTGTCCTGGGTCTTCCCCGTGGCCTCCTACCAGTTGGACGTGCCCTAAACACCTCCCGAGGGAGGCGTTCGGGTGGCATCCTGACCTGATGCCCGAACCACCTCACTTTAATAATCTCCGAGGGGAAATTAAGATTTTCAGCACAACCCCGTTCAAGAGCAGACAAAAATTACAGGGAGACAGAACAAGATCGCTAACGGGTCTGCCAACTTCCGGCGCCCCCTGGATAGGGGGTCCAGACTGAGGCCAAGGGAAATAAATCTCATAGCCATAGCATACATAAGCTAAGTTAAAGTACCAATGATGAGGTGTAGTGAAATTTGTCCTCTGCATTTGACCCATCCCCTTGTTCATCCCCCTCTGAGGTGAGGGGAGCAGTGGGCAGCAGCGGTGCCACGCCCGGGAATAATTTTTGGTGATTTAACCCCCAATTCCAACCCTTAATGCTTAGTGCCAAGCAGGGAGGTAATGGGTCCTATTTTTATAGTCTTTGGTATGACTCGGCCGGGGTTTGAACTCACAACCTACCGATCTCAGGGCGGACACTCTAACCCAGGGGTCGGGAACCTTTTTGGCTGAGAGAGCCATGAAAGCCAAATATTTTAAAAAGTATTTCTGTGAGAGCCGTATAATATTTTTTTAAATGAATACAACTAAATGTGTGCATTTTTAAGTAAGACCAACATTTTTAGAGTATATTAAGTCTCTTATCTTACCATTAATGCGACTTCTGGTGCTGCATGGTTTCGCTGATGGCTTTGTAGTCTGGTTGATACGTTAACACTGTGATTACCAGCGGAATAATTCATTACTTATCGTGTTAAGCAGTGTCAGCTAAGATTGATCTGAGAGCCAGATGCAGTCATCAAAAGAGCCACATCTGGCTCTAGAGCCATAGGTTCCCTACCCCTGCTCTGATCACTAGGCCACTGAGTAGGTATGTGTGTAAGAAGGAAACATCAAAGAGCACAAAGGACATTAAAGACATTAAAAGAACAAAGCTGATGCAACCAGGCACTTCTACACACAGCCACAAAAGTAAAACAACAACAACAACAAAATAAAATACAAAAATAAACATATACACTGTGGTGGCCTCTGCGGTGTTCCACGCCATCGTCTGCTGGGGTGGAGGGAGCATGGCCAGAGACAGGAGCAGACCCAACAAAGCAACCAAGAGAGCCGACTCCGCCAACCAACTCTCGGCCAGTGTCCAGTCCGCATGGATGAGTGAGGATACGTCCAAAGAGACCGAGGTGTCCGATACCTGCTCATTCAGCCAAGACACTGTGAAGCTTGTCCTTGCCCGCGCTCAGCGCCAGCTCCGCAGCCCTGTCTCTTTCATCCGCATCTCTTCCGGTCTCTCCAAACGGACTCTGGTGTGGCAGAGACCTAGCAGCTGGTCTCCATGGCCAAAAGGCTCCCGGGAGGCAGATCCAGAAGATCACAAAAAAGCAACCGCAGAAGTCACGAGAGTGCCAACCCTTGTCACACAGACCCAAAGGGTCCCGAACCAAAAGGCAAAAAAAAAACACCACAAAAAAAAACACATGGAAACAAGACGGAAACATCCGGAACACAAAAGCGGCGCCATCTTGGAAATGTGGTGCACTTTCATACGCACTTCCCACCAAAAGTTGAGTTTCTCAAAGAATAGTCTTCTTTCCAACAGTCCATTCAAGGTTAACAAAAACAACTTTAACTGCATGCAAAGCTATAGTTTGTTTCTAAACAAAACTAAGGCTCAAGTGTAGCGTAAGAATTGGTGAAAGTGGTGTTTTCACCGCCAGTCTCTCAACCCGACATTTGTCCAATCAATTCCACCTGTGCGGCCCTATGTGCTCTCGTCACAGGTGCTGTAAATGACACAGAATTAGGGCTGGGCGATATATCGCGGGTTTGTCTCTGTGCGATATAGAAAATGACTATATTGTGATATTCGAGTATATGTTCTCACGCTGTTGTTTTTAGCTGCGGGCATTACACTACAGGCTCTCCTCGCTCTTTCCTGTGTCTCCTTCTCTCAGACAGACAAGCGCACCTTCTTACACACGTCACATACTGTGTCACGACATACGTCACATACGTATACGCCCTCGCGCAGCAGAGAGGTAGCAGCATGACTAACGTTAGCTGTGATGCTAGCGGTAATACGAGCGAAAGAAGGTGCGAATCTGGTAACAAATGAAGGAATAATTAATTCCCCCCAAAACAGCAGGGGGTCCATCGTCTGGCGGTGGTTTGGCTTCAAGTGGGAATATGTCGAACAGACAACCGTAATTTGTCAAGTGTGGGTCGAAAGCGTTGCTATAAAAAGTAGCATTACTGCTAATATGTAGCATCATTTGAAAAGTCACCTGCTAGAGAATGATGAGTGCTTACTCCGCATGTCAACATCTCCGTTCGGTGCCACACGACCACACCATCAAAATGCTGAGGCAAACATTTCCAGATCAACACCGTATGAAAAAAAATAGTGATTTTTTTAGTTGTGATTTCCTTCTCTACATGAAAGTGAATATTATCGTAGAGACACAACAGAAAGATCATTAACAGCACTAAAGAATGATTTAGCGAAACAAAACTGGGATTCTGTTTTTCAAACGTCAGATATAAATGCAGCTTATAATTTATTTCATGACATTTTTTTCTCACTTTATGATACACACTGCCCCATCAAAAAATGCACTATAACTAACTCCACAAAAACTCCATGGATAACCAAAGGGCTTGCGAACGCTTGCAAAAAGAAAAATTATTTATACAGGACTTTTTTTAAGCATCAAACCATAGAAACAGAACAAAAATACAAAACATATAAAAATAAATTAACCAGCATATTAAGAGCAAGCAGGAAAGAATACACCACCAAATTATTAATCCAAAAGAAAAATGATATAAAGGGAATTTGGAAGGTATTAAATACAATTATTGGGCACGGTTCAAACAGTCCTTGTTATCCAGAGTTTTTTGTTGAGAACGACCAAATCATAATTGACAAGAAGATGATTGCTGAGGGCTTCAACGTGTTTTTTGTTAATATTGGGCCTGAGCTGGCAAAAAAAAATCCCAATTAATGATGAACAGCCCACGGAACTTATTGAAAAAAATCTTTATTCGATGTTCCTTACTCCGACTGTCGAAAAGGAAGTCTTAGAGGTTATTCAGAAAAGCAAGAACAAAACATCACGTGACATTTTTGACCTCGACATGAGGACCGTCAGGAACGTAGCGGAAGAAATCATCAAACCATTCACATACATCTGCAATTTATCTTTTCAACTTGGACAATTTCCTTCACAATTGAAACTCTCAAAAGTCATCCCCATCTTCAAATCTGGAAACAAACACCACTTCACAAATTACCGGCCCGTCTCCCTTCTGCCACAGTTGTCAAAAATATTGGAAAAATTATTTGATAATAGACTTCGTGGCTTCATTGGAAAGCACAAATTATTATATGATTGTCAATATGGGTTCCGACAAAATAGGTCAACTTCATTAGCTTTAAGTGATTTAATAGAGAACATTACTAATGGTATCGAGAAAAACAAATTTGTTATAGGAATTTTTATTGATCTGCAAAAGGCTTTCGATACCATTGACCACCAGATTTTGGTAAATAAACTGGAAAACTATGGCATAAGGGGAGTGGCAGGGAAATGGCTGAAGAGCTACTTGAATGAGAGACAGCAGATTGTTCAGATCGACCAACATCAATCTACACTCATGAACATAACCTGTGGAGTCCCCCAGGGCTCGATACTAGGACCCACACTATTTATAATGTATATCAATGAAATATGTAAAGTATCAACACTGCTGAAGTTCATACTCTTTGCTGACGATACAACCATTACATGTGCAGGTGACGACATGAAGCAACTTCTGGCCTCTGTAACTGAGGAGATGATCAAGTTAAAAACGTGGTTTAATACCAACAAATTGTCTCTGAATTTAAAGAAGACCAAAATCATGCTCTTTAGCAATCGCAAAAGTGAAATACCCATCAGGATTGTTATTGATGATACACCAATAGAATATGTCCAACAAAATTCATTTTTAGGAGTGGTAATAGATGGAAATATATCATGGAAGCCTCATATAAGTTACCTAAGGAAAAAAGTTGCTAAATGTGTTGGAATGATGAGGAGATCATGTCATTTATTGAACACCAATGCTCTGCTTTTATTGTATCATTCATTTATTATGTCATATTTAAACTATTGTGTTGAAGTCTGGGGAAATTGTTATAAATCTCATCTACAGCCTTTAGTCACTTTACAGAAAAAGGCCATTAGGATTGTGTCCAATGTTCACTACTTACATCGTTCGAATCCACTATTCATGGAGTTAAAGCAACTTAAACTGTACGATGTAATCAACTTTAAAACTGCTCAAATTATGTTTAGGGCATCCCAAAACTCTCTACCATCCAATATACAAAACCTATTCCAGGATAGAGATGCTCACCATAGTTACAGACTAAGAGGAAACAACAAATTACATTTGCCTAAATTTAGAACAACTTTAAAATCAATGTGCATTTCAGTGCGTGGAGTCAGTCTGTGGAACAACTTAGGGGAAGAGTTAAAAACCTGTTCTAACATGATTACATTTAAAAGACTGTTTAAAAAAGAAGTACTGAAGAAGTACGAGGAGGAAAGAGAGTGATGCCCTCAGCATAGAGCGATGGGAGAGGGGTGTATGGTCAGAGAGTGGTTGGGCCTGTGTGTGTGTGTGTGTGTGTGTGTGTGTGTGTGTGTGTGTGTGTGTGTGTGTGTGTGTGTGTGTGTGTGTGTGTGTGTGCGTGTGCGTGTGTGTGTGTTTTGTCTCGTCTTGTCTTGTCCCATAGTAACAGTGGTACTATTGTATTGTTAGTGTATAGGAGTTTTTCTTGTTTTTGTTTGTATAGTATTGTTCTTGTATTATATTGTTTATATTAAATAGGGAGTGAGTGAGAGGGGTTGGGATATTATAAGCAATTGCTTCATCCAACCCCTTTTCAAGCCATGCATAAATGTCTCTGCCAAAATGTAAAAAAAAAAAATGTGTGTTGTATTGTGCAGGTTTGAAATAAATACTTCAATCAAAAAAATCAAAGTTTTAAAGTAGCATATATTAATGCAGTATGAAGAAGAATGTTTTAATGTAGACACATAGAATCATCAGATGCATAAAGTGTTCATTCAAGGCTAAGGCAAAATATCGAGATATACATTGTGTATCGCGATATGGCCTTAAAATATTGCGATATTAAAACAAGGCCATATCGCCCAGCCCTACACAGAATGTAAATGACTCTTTCCAATTCAATAAATTAACTTGCAATACATCAAAACAATAATTTAACTTAATATATGCAGTACTACAGAAATACAAACCACACATACCACAATGAGAAAAAAAACCTAAAGTACAGTAACGCAGTAGGCCCAAGTATTCATCAAACACCACCACAATGACCAACACTAAAGTGCAGTAGCACAGTAGGCCCAAGTATTCATCAAACACCACCACAATGACCAACACTAAAGTGCAATAGCGCAGTAGGCCCAAGTATTCATCAAACACCACCACAATGACTAACACCAAAGTGCAATAGCGCAGTAGACCCAAGTATTCATCAAACACCACCACAATGACCAACACCAAAGTGCAGTAGCGCAGTAGGCCCAAGTATTCATCAAACACCACCACAATGACCAACACCAAAGTGCAGTAGCGCAGTAGGCCAAAGTATTCATCAAACACCACCACAGTGACCAACACCAAAGTGCAGTAGCGAAGTAGGCCCAAGTATTCATCAAACACCACCACAATGACCAACACCAAAGTACAGTAGCACAGTAGGCCCAAGTATTCATCAAACACCACCACAATGACCAACACCAAAGTGCAATAGCGCAGTAGGCCCAAGTATTCATCAAACACCACCACAATGACCAACACCTAAGTGCAGTAGCGCAATAGGCCCAAGTATTCATCAAACACCAAATAATTTGACTTAATATATGCAGGACTGCAGAAATATAAATAACACAAAAATGGCTACCACAGCAGGTAAAAATGTATTTGATGAAAAGTGAAGTGAATTATATTTCTATTAGCGATGTCCGATAATGGCTTTTTGCCGATATCCGATATTCCGATATTTTCCAACTCTTTAATTACCGATACCGATATCAACCGATATATACAGTCGTGGAATTAACACATTATTATGCCTAATTTGGACAACCAGGTATGGTGAAGATAAGGTACTATAAATAAATAAAATAAGATAAATAAATTAAAAACATGTTCTTGAATAAAAAAGAAAGTAAAACAATATAAAAACAGTTACATAGAAACTAGTAATGAATGAAAATTAGTAAAAAAAATTAACTGTTAAAGGTTAGTACTATTAGTGGACCAGCAGCACGCACAATCATGTGTGCTTACGGACTGTATCCCTTGCAGACTGTATTGATATATATTGATATATAATGTAGGAACCAGAATATTAATAACAGAAAGAAACAACCCTTCTGTGTGAATGGGGGAGGAAGGTTTTTTGGGTTGGTGCACTAATTGTAAGTGTATCTTGTGTTTTTTATGTTGATTTAATAAAAAAATAAAAAATAAAATAAAAAATAAATAAAAACGATACCGATAATAAAAAAAAACGATACCGATAATTTGCGATATCACATTTTAATCCATTTATCATATCGGACAGCTCTAATTTCTATAGTGCTTTTTTCTCTCAAGACTCAAAACGCTTTACATAGTGAAACCCATTATCGAGTTAAGCTACATTTGAACCAGTGTTTTAGGCACTGGGAGCAAGGAGGGTGAGGTGTCTTGCCAAAGAACACAAGAGCAGTGACTGCGAAGGTGATACGAACCAGGAACCCTCAAGTTTCTGGTTGTTTTATTCAGAGGGGAACTGCACTTCTTTTGGAGTTTTCCCTATCATTCACATTCCCTATGTAAGACAAGCATACACATGTTCCCCCTTTTTATGCATTTTAACTTGTAAATAAATGCTAGCAAAAGTCTGCTAAAATGGAGGTAATGGAATTTGCACTATTGCACCTACTGTATAAAGCGCTCTAAAAACATCCAAACACCTCCATCAATGTTTTATTTACACGCTGTAAGTATATATTTCATGTAGTAACAGGCACATCCATAATAACATGTAATATTTACGTATTTTGGTAATTTTAGGCGTATTAATTTTACAGACGCATCACAACATTCGCTTCTTCCTTCAACAACAACAACACTACTACTAATCATGACAGACTTAATGAGAGATAACAAAGACTACTTTGGGACAAATGATGATCCAGAAACGTATATTTTTGAGCCTGAATATACAGTATGCAGGATGAGCTACAAGTTTTAGAAGCTGTGTGCTAAACAGATGCAGAGTCAGTGAAACACTAAGCATCACGTAGCAGTATTGCTAAGTGCTAAACAATAAATAAATAAAATACGAACTATGAACATAATAAAACAATTACTATGGGCCTGGTTTACTAGGATCCAAAGACCATGTGGTAAACAGTGTGTGCAATTCATAACATAGTGTGTACTATTAGTGGGTGTGTTGCGTGCGATCTACTAAGACTGCGTGTGCAATTGAAAAGGGGTGCAGACCGACTTATTGAAATGAAGATTTTGCTTGTACTATACGGAACATCACCATTGAGACACTCATTTATTGCAAATAAATGGAGCGTTTAGCAATATTTTCAAACATGCAGGAGACATGTGCCACTTTTTATGGGCATTTTAGAAGCAATTCTGCAGTGCATCGACATTGAAACAACTTTTATTTGATCTTTTTTTGACCACAGCTCATTGGAGAGAGGCTGCACTTAATCCGGCTCAAGACACAAAAAAAAGCATACTTCACAAATGTATTTTTTCATAAAAGAAATATTTTAATAATAAATAATAAATGTGGAAAAAAATGTATGTCAGTACAAAATAATAAGGAACACCAAAACACATCAATTAAATATGTTTCAATCAGCCCCTTAAAGGCCTACTGAAATGCGATTTTCTTTTTTAAACGGGGATAGCAGGTCCATTCTATGTGTCATATTTGATCATTTCGCGATATTGCCATATTTTTGCTGTAAGGATTTAGTAGAGAACATCGACGATAAAGTTCGCAACTTTTGGTCGCTGATAAAAAAGCCTTGCCTGTACCGGAAGTAGCAGACGATATGCGTGTGACGTCACAGGTTGTGGAGCTCCTCACATCTGCACATTGTTTACAATCATGGCCACCAGCAGCGAGAGCGATTCGGACCGAGAAAGCGACGATTTCCCCATTAATTTGAGCGAGGATGAAAGATTTGTGGATGAGGAAAGTGAGAGTGACGGACGAGAGGGCAGTGGGAGCGATTCAGATAGGGAAGATGCTGTGAGAGGCGGGTGGGACCTGATATTCATCTGGGAATGACTAAAACAGTAAATAAACACAAGACATATATATACTCTATTAGCCACAACACAACCAGGCTTATATTTAATATGCCACAAATTAATCCCGCATAACAAACACCTCCCCCCTCCCGTCCATTTAACCAGCCAGTACAACTCAAACACCTGCACAACACACTCAATCCCACAGCCCAAAGTACCGTTCACCTCCCCAAAGTTCATACAGCACATATATTTCCCCAAAGTCCCCAAAGTTACGTACGTGACATGCACATAGCGGCACTCACGTACGGGCAAGCGATCAAATGTTTGGAAGCCGCAGCTGCATGCATACTCACGGTACCGCGTCTGCGCATCCAACTCAAAGTCCTCCTGGTAAGAGTCTCTGTTGTCCCAGTTCTCCACAGGCCAATGGTAAAGCTTGACTGTCATCTTCCGGTAATGTAAACAATGAAACACCGGCTGTGTGTTGTGTTGCTGCAGCCGCCCGCAATACACCGCTTACCACCTACAGCTTTCTTCTTTGCTGTCTCCATTGTTCATTGAACAAATTGCAAAAGATTCACCAACAAAGATATCCAGAATACTGTGGAATTTTGCGATGAAAACAGACAACTTAATAGCTGGCCACCATGCTGTCCCAAAATGTCCTCTACAATCTGTGACGTCACGTGCCGGCGTCATCATACCGAGACGTTTTCAGCAGGATATTCCGCGCGAAATTTAAAATTGCACTTTAGTAAGCTAACCCGGCCGTATTGGCATGTGTTGCAATGTTAAGATTTCATCATTGATATATAAACTATCAGACTCCGTGATCGGTAGTAGTGGGTTTCAGTAGGCCTTTAAATCATCTAACAACTGTAAAATTATAAAATGATGTTGCTGAATACACGATATGTCTAATATTTTTTCTTTCTGACTGTTAAAATGTTGACACACATACATAAGACACTTGTCCGTCCATCGTCTGTCACACGTACAAAACATAACCTCCCTCCTTGCAAAGTAGTACCTCAACTTATAAGTACTCTGAGATTTCTGGTAAATAATTGTTATGTTTTGAGTTTCGCGCAAAAACGCGTGTTACAAGCCCCTCACCACTAGTTGGCGTAGTGAATGTCACAGTGAACCCTGTAAGATCCGACCAAAATATCCACTAGCATTACCTTACAGCTAAGGATGAACATAACTTTGTATTTCCAAGCATGTAAAGGAACAAAGTAAGTGTGAAAGACTAATAATAATTGTCATGAGAGATCATGACTGTTGCCCATTGAAATGAATCATCTTCTGAGAAGACAAAGTGGATGATATTCATTGAATTCAAGAAAGACATGAACAAAAATGTGACAGAGAATGTAACTAATTAACTTGGTCAAGCCGTTGGAGCGTAGCACCAAACTGGAGCAGAATGAGTTGATAACACCAGCCAAGGATGCTCAAATAACACCCAAACTGTGGACATTTATCCATGAAAATAGGGAGAAGCTGCAGATTGTGTTTTTGTAGGAGAAGCAGCGGGAAGGAGATACCGTAGAAGTCCACTCTCCAAAGTAAATATTGTACATAACTAGTACATTACTTCATAAAACTTATGTACTTGTTTATAATACATTATACTGTATTGTTTTTCATACAATATTTATCATCTAAAACAGGGGAGTCAAACTCATTTTAGCTCAGGGGCCCATGGAGGAAAATATATTTCCAAGTTATTGGTAAAATCATGGCATGATAATCTAAAAATAAAGACAACTTCAGATTGTTTTTATTATTTACAAAGAGAACAAAGCACATTCTGAAAATGTAAAAAATCATACGTTTTTTTGTTTTTGTTTTTACACTTACATGTTGCGGTTGATAGTATTTTATCGTCATGTGTCGTTATTTATACTTTCTGAATAAATTATGTCATAATGTTCATCGGTCAAATAGGTGGAATTGAGTCTGGCAGAGTTTTGCTCCCATCTATCCATTTTCTACCACTTGTCCCTTTCTGGGTCACGGGAGCCTATCCCAGCTGTACTCGGAAGGAAGGCTGAGTACACCCTGGACAAATCGCCACCTCTTCACAGGGCCAACATTGATAGACAACATTCACACTCACATTCACACACTAGGGCCAATTTAGTGTTGCCAATCAACCTATACCCAGGTACATGTCTTTGGAGGTGGGAGGAATCCGGAGTACCCGGAGGGAACCCACACAGAACATGCAAACTCCACACAGAAAGTTCCCGAGCCCGGGATTGAACTCAGGACCTTCGTATTGTGAGGTACATGCACTAACCCCTGCTCCACCGTGCTGCTCGAGTTTTGCTCCCATTGGTGTTAATTTTTAATCTTTCAAAATAAGAAATGAGTAATAATATCAAAATCAAATTACAGCATGTTATTAATGTAATGTACTAACATCATGTGTTTTTTTCAGTACATATAAGCATCTTCTACCACAAAACATGCACATTTGGAATCATTTCTTTAATCACGGATGAAGTTAGAAGGGGATCCATATCATTTCAGCATAAAAGTGTCCACAGCCTTTTAAGTACAACACAAAATGGGCAGATTATCAAAAGCCTTTTCTTTGGGGTAGAAATGACACAGGTTACATTACCAGCAACATATTTGCCATTTATTTTTTGTATCTTTACTATCATTAATAAGCAGCATAAGTACATAGTGTACAAACACTGAAGTGTTGCTCCTATCTTAACACGGCACATAGCTCCGCCCTCTTTGAAGTCATGCCTGCTCTCAAGGTAGGGGAAACAAATAACTCCTATTGCGACATCCAGTGGACACATTTAGAACAGCAGTTTCTTCAATTCAAAAATTTCAGGTCATTTTTTATTCTCAGCCGGATAAAACCTGTTCGCGGGCCTGGTTAATTACAACACATCGTTTTGAGATAAAAGTATTTTAGGTTACGGAACCTTTGTCACCGAATTTGTTCATAACTTTTAAGGACAAAATGTCTAGGCGCAGTCAGGGCGTTGAGGGGGATCCGGTTTGGTGGCTGCAGGATTAGGTCTCTGCTTTTTGCAGATGATGTGGTCCTGATGGCTTCATCTAGGCCAGGATCTTCAGCTCTCACCGGATCAGTTCACAGCCGAGTGTGAAGCGACTGGGATGAGAATCAGCACCTTCAAGTCCGAGTCCATGGTTCTCGACCCGGAAAAGGGTGGAGTGCCATCTCCGGGTTGGGGAGGAGACCCTGCCCCATGTGGAGGAGTTCAAGTACCTCGGAGTCTTGTTCACGAGTGAGGGAAGAGTGGATTGTGAGATCGACAGGCGGATCGGTTCAGCGTCTTCAGTAATGCGGACGCAGTATCAGTCCGTTGTGGTGAAGAAGGAGCTGAGCCGGAAGGCAAAGCTCTCAATTTACCGGTCGATCTACCTTCCCATCCTCACCTATGGTCATGAGCGACAGGACAAGATCACGGGTACAAGCGGCCGAAATGAGTTTCCTCCGCCGGGTGGCGGGGCTCTCCCTTAGAAATAGGGTGAGAAGCTCTGTCAGGAGCTCAAAGTAAAGCCGCTGTTCCTCCACATCGAGAGGAGCCAGATGAGGTGGTTCGGGCATCTGGTCAGGATGCCACCTGAACGAAGGGAGGGGTTTAGGGCACGTCCGACCGGTAGTAGGCCACGGGGAAGACCCAGGACACGTTGGGAAGACTATGTCTCCCGGCTGGCCTGGGAACGCCTCGGAATCCCCCGGGAAGAGCTGGATGAAGTGGCTGGGGAGAGGAAAGTCTGGGCTTCCCTGCTTAGGCTGCTGCCCCCGCGACCCGACCTCGGATAAGCGGAAGAAGATGGATGGATGGAGAATCAATTAAACGTGTAAGTTGAGGTACCGTACTACTGTACTTGGCTCATTTTCTGAATATCACAGCAACTATATACATTTTTTGGGCACACACTCACATTATGAAATATCAGGGTTTATATTACAGTAAGGTTGCCTCCTGCCAGTCTGCCGTGTTTATTGCTTCAGAAAATGCAGACCGTATTAACAAATTATTACTCAGCTCAGTGACTCTGCCTTGGAAATCAGACGTTAGAGACAAGAAGGGCTCAAGGCGATCTGCTAAAACCACAAATATATGTCCAGTGAATCCATGTGTAAAGTTATAGTCTCTTTATGCACTGTGCTCTTTAGTTGAGAGGCTACACACACACACACACACACACACACACACACACACACACACACACACACACACACACACACACACACACACACACACACACACACACACACACACACACACACACACACACACACCCATGGTACAGGTCAGTGATGAGTTAGCTGCTGCTTTGGCACAGTCTAGTATAGACTCATCATGTTTGCTCTAAAGACTCACAGGGGAGACTTTATTTGGCCACCCGGGCTGTAAACACATCCGAACATAACATTGCATCACCTTGGTTGCTCATCCTAAGGACTTTTATTGGGAGAGTCTTGCAGAATGGGTTACGGAGGCAAAAAGTCTTCATTAGCATTCTGGTCAAGGACAGGGTTGTGTCTTTGTTGGCCTTTTTTAGGAACAAGGTCCTTCTTTGGTTGGTACTTTATTCCTTAAAATAGAGGGGTCAGATCAGTGTTGCAGACCTCGTGAGAGAAACAAGTAACAAGCGCTTTAAAAATAAAACTTTATCGTACAACAGTATTAGGGGTGGGTACAAAATTCGGTACGTATAAAAGGTACCTGCCGAAGTCCGTAGGTACTACTAGGTACGGATTCAACTAAATTCAAATGGTACAAAGCAAGAAGGCGCTCAAAAGTACACTGATAGTCTACTTTTAAAAAAGGTGTTAGCTCAATGCTAATTTATATTGGATATGCCATATACATGCTACTGATCAGTATTAGCGATTTTACATGGCGATTTCCACATGTCCAAATGTGGTAGTGAAAACTCCAACTAGGATGCATGTTACAATCAAACAGCTCATGTGTAAGAAACACAATACTTAAATTACAAACACTTTGTAGGACTCAACAAAAGCCAAGACACATTCAACTTAATTGCACAGACTACTTCCTGACTACACGCTGTAGTCTATGCTAACGTCTTGGAATTGTAACTGCATGCAAAGTCTACTATATAATAATTGCAAATGATCTCAGAAGCACACGAAAAGGGTAAAGTGAAGATATGCTAGCACAATGATTACACACAGAAGCAATCAAGAATCAACACATACCAAATCAAACACAATACAACAACTTACAAACCAGCATCAACGAATGACACCAGGACTAAAAAACTTGATTGTCAACCACTGACAGTTGTCTCACCTGATTGTCAACCAGGGTCAAGTGTCTCTCCTGTTTGTCAACCAGGGACAGGTGTTGTTTCTGATTGTCAACCACAGACAGTTGTCTCTCCTGATTGTCAACCAGGATCAGGTGTTTATCCTAAAATGTCAACCAGGGACAGGCGTATCTCCTGATTGTCAACCAGAGACAAGTGTCTCTCCTAAAGTGTCAACCAGGGACAGGTGTGTCCCCCTGATTGTCAACCACAGACGGTTGTCTCCCCTGATTGTCAACCAGGGTCAAGTGTCTTTACTGATTTTCAACCAGGGACTGGTGACTTTCAGAAATTGTCAACCAGGGACAAGTGTCTCTCCTGATTGTCAACCACAGACAGTTGTCTCTCCTAAATTGTCCACCAGGGAAAGGTGTCTCTCCTGTTTGTTAACCACAGACAGTTGTCTCTCCTAAAGTGTCAACCAGGGAAAGGTGTCTCCCCTGATTGTCAACCACAGACAGTTTTATCCCCTGATTGTCAACCAGGGTCAAGTGTCTTTACTGATTGTCAACCAGGGACAGGTGACTTTACAAAATTGTCAACCAGGGACAAGTGTCTCTCCTGATTGTCAACCAGGGTCAAGTGTCTCTCCTAAGTTTTCCACCAGGGAAAAGTGTCTCTCCTGTTTGTTAACCACAGACAATTGTCTCTCCTGAAGTGTCAACCAGGGACAGGTGACTCCGCTGATTGTCAACCACAGACAGTTGTCTACCCTGATTGTCAACCAGGGTCAAGTGTCTTTACTGATTGTCAACCAGGGACAGGTGACTTTCCGAAATTGTCAACCAGGGACAAGTGTCTCTCCTGATTGTTAACCAGGGTCAAGTGTCTCTCCTGATTGTCAACCACAGACAGTTGTCTCTCCTAAAGTGTCAACCAGGGACACGTGACCCCCCTGATTGTCAACTACAGACAGTTGTCTACCCTGATTGTCAACCAGGGTCAAGTGTCTTTACTGATTGTCAACCAGGGACAGGTGACTTTTCGGAATTGTCAACCAGGGACATGTGTCTCTCCTGATTGTCAACCAGGGTCAAGTGTCTCTCCTGATTGTCAACCACAGACAGTTGTTGTTAGAATAATTGTTTCTAAATTATCACAAAAGCTTTGTATTACATTGAGTTCCTGGCAGGGGGACGGGAGCTGTCTTTGGGGCCTGCCAGGAGGAAGGCTCGTAAACTCCACTGTGACTTCAAAGCGGACAGATGGCAGGATCTGCCCAATTTCCAGACAAACTCTTTTTGAAGTATTTTACGAACCGTTTTTGAACTATTTTCTGGAAGTCTTTTTGAACTATTTTACGACCTCTTCTTTTGAACTGTTCGGTAACCAAAGGTAACGCTGTTTACGACCCACTTCTCTCTGGAAGCAGCTGTGGTCAGGTGGGGGGAGAAAGTCAAATAAAGAAGGAGGAGTGCAATCTTTTGGCAGAGCGTGGGTGACACTGTAAGAGGCTACAGGTCGACACGTTTACTCCTCAATTGAGTCCAATTTGAATTCTGCCTCTGTTTGTTTCTTTGCCTCTTGTCTTTTTTAATAGATGTCATCAGTGTTTGAACCTGACAGTTGTCTCTCCTAAAGTGGCCACCAGGGACAGGTGTCTCCCCTGATTGTCAACCACAGACAGTTGTCTCCTCTGATTGTCAACCAGGGTCAAGTGTCTTTACTGATTGTCAACCAGGGACAGGTGACTTTCGGAAATTGTCAACCAGGTACAGGTGTCTCTCCTGATTGTCAACCAGGGTCAAGTGTCTCTTAAAATATCCACCAGGGAAAGTGTCTCTCCTGTTTGTTAACCACAGACAGTTGTCTCTCCTAAAGTGTCAACCAGGGACAGGTGTCTCCCCTGATTGTCAACCACAGACAGTTGTCTCCCCTGATTGTCAACCAGGGTCAAGTGTCTTTACTGATTGTCAACCAGGGACAGGTGACTTTCCGAAATTGTCAACCAGGGACACGTGTCTCTCTTGATTGTCAACCAGGGTCAAGTGTCTCTCCTGATTGTCAACCAGGATCCGGTGTTTCTCCTAAAATGTCAACCAGGGACAGGTGTCTCTCCAGATTTTCAACCAGGGACAGGTGTCTCTCCTAAATTGTTCACCAGGGGAAGGTGTCTCTCCTGTTTGTCAAATAACAGACAGTTGTCTCTCCTAAAGTGTCAACCAGGGACAGGTGACTCCCCTGATTGTCAACCACAGACAGTTTTCTCCCCTGATTGTCAACCAGGGTCAAGTGTCTTTACTGATTGTCAACCAGGGACAGGTGACTTTTCGGAATTGTCAACCAGGAACAAGTGTCTCTCCTGATTGTCAACCAGGGTCAAGTGTCTCTCCTGATTGTCAACCACAGACAGTTGTCTGTCCTAAAGTGTCAACCACAGACAGTTTTCTCCCCTGATTGTCAACCAGGGTCAAGTGTCTTTACTGATTGTCAACCAGGGACAGGTGACTTTTCGGAATTGTCAACCAGGGACAAGTGTCTCTCCTGATTGTCAACCACAGACAGTTGTCTCCCCTGATTGTCAACCAGGGTCAAGTGTCTTTACTGATTGTCAACCAGGGACAGGTGACTTTACGAAATTGTCAACCGGGGACAAATGTCTCTCCTGATTGTCAACCAGGGTCAAGTGTCTCTCCTAAATGGTCCACCAGGGAAAGGTGTCTCTCCTGTTTGTTAACCACAGACAAGTGTCTCTCCTAAAGTGTCAACCAGGGAAAGATGTCTCCCCTGATTGTCAACCACAGACAGTTGTCTCCCCTGATTGTCAACCAGGGTCAAGTGTCTCTCCTAAATTGTCCACCAGGGAAAGGTGTCTATCCTGTTTGTTAACCACAGACAGTTGTCTCTCCTAAAGTGTCAACCAGGGAAAAGTGTCTCCCCTGATAGTCAACCACAGACAGTTGTCTCCCCTGATTGTCAACCAGGGTCAAGTGTCTCTCCTAAATTGTCCACCAGGGAAAGGTGTCTCTCCTGTTTGTTAACCACAGACAGTTGTCTCTCCCAAAGTGTCAACCAGGGACAGGTGACTCCCCTGGTTGTCAACCACAGACAAGGTCAAGTGTTTTTACTGATTGTCAACCAGGGACAGGTGACTTTCCGAAATTGTCAACCAGGGACAAGTGTCTCTCCTGATTGTCAACCGGGGACAAGAGTTTCTCCTGATTGTCCACTACAGACAGTTGTCTCTCCTTATTGTATATCAGGGTGAGATGTCTCCTAATTGTCAACCACGGACAGGTTTGGGAACAGAGCAGAAGTCAAGAACTAGCAAGACATGCCAAAACAGGAAGCGTAGAACGAAAATAAGACTGCAGAGAAGAAGGAAGAACTAAAGTATAGAATAAAACACAAATAAATCCAAAACTCTACGAAAATGTAAATACTATTATTATTATCATTATAATATTTGGCTTTTTGTTATCATTTGTTTGAAATAAAACAAGTAAGTACTGTAGCAGGTAATGAAGTGTTCATTTTTACATGGTCTGACATGTAATAGAAGATGCTCTTAATGTTGCACAATATAAAATGCTCAGTATCATTTTGCTTTTAATTCATGGTTGTGGTTTGCAAATGACAAATATTTTATGATGTTGGTATTAAAAACAAAGGCTGCTGTCTTTTTTTCTATCTGGAAGTCAGCAGCTCCCCTTCCTGGCCAGAAAGTCACAGCACAGCAGATTGTGTATCACATTGACCATTTCTGAATTATGATGCCTGACTCCCTCTCTCTCACTCGTCCTCCTTCATGATTTGTGTTTGCATTTGAGGGTTATGTCATGTAACCCTTTAAACCCTGCCCTTGGAAATGTGGTTTTAGGCTACTTGCACATGGATGATGTTGCTATGAAAGTAAACACTTTGATAGGTACATCTAAATATGAAAAATATATATTTACTAGTGGATAAAAGTGAATTAAAGATGTTTGTTCAGTGAGTTTTAGTGGTAGAGAATGTACCAAAATGTATATCGATACTTTTCAAAATAAAGGAAACAACAAAAAAATAAAGGGAACTACAAAAAACATCAATATTGGCTTTATTTTAACAGAAAATATTAGAATACATTAAACATATGTTTCCTATTGTGCTCAAAGAAATATTTTAGAAGGTTACATTAGAAATTAAAATGCATTAAACACTAGGTTTTTCTTGTTGCACTGCAATTTTGCTGTTAAGTGTTAGTTTTTAAATGATGCTAAGTGTTAGCCTTTTAACGCCTCTAAGTGTTAGCCTTCAAACTTAAACGTTAGCCTTTTAATGCCGCTAAATGTTAGCTTTTAAATGATGCAAAGTGTTAGCCTTTTAACGCCTCTAAGTGTTAGCGGCATTAAAAGGCTAACGTTTAAGTTTGAAGACTAACACTTAGAGGCGTTAAAAGGCTAACACTTAGCATCATTTAAAAGCTAACACTTAGCGGCATTAAAAGGCTAACGTTTAAGTTTGAAGACTAACACTTAGAGGCGCTAAAAGGCTAACTCTTAGCATCATTTAAAAGCTAACACTTAGCGGCATTAAAAGGCTAACGTTTAAGTTTGAAGACTAAGTGTCAAACTTAAACGTTAGCCTTTTAATGCTAACGTTAGCATCATTTAAAAGCTAACACTTAGCGGCATTAAAAGGCTAACGTTTAAGTTTGAAGACTAAGTGTCAAACTTAAACGTTAGCCTTTTAATGCCGCTAAGTGTTAGCTTTTAAATGATGCTAAGTGTTAGCCTTTTAACGCCTCTAAGTGTTAGTCTTCAAACTTAAACGTTAGCCTTTAATTGCCGCCAAGTGTTGGTTTTCAAACTTAAATGTTAACCTTTTACTGCCGATGAGCGTTAGCTTTCAAATGCTGCTAAGTGTTAGCTTTCAAACTTTGCGAAGTGTTCGCCTTTAAAATTTTACAAAAATTGCTGCTCTCTTGACTCGTTGCCCGTTTTACACATTTTCAAATTTCAAATGCTCGTTTTCTATTTTTACAAAAAGAGCTTTTATCTAACAGTTAGCATAGCATGTGTATTTTTATACAAGGGTCATGTAGCACAATTGCAACTACAGGGAATGCTTTGATTAATCTAACCTCACTCCCTGCATCCACTGCTTGTCCCTATTGGGGGAGGGACGGAGCCTATCCCAGCAGGCAGGGTATACCCTGGACAAGTGTACCGTATTTTTCGGACTATAATTCGCAGTTTTTTTCATAGTTTGGCCGGGCTCCAGAGCGACCTATATATGTTTTTTTCCTTCTTTATTATGCATTTTCGGCAGGTGCGACTTATACTCCGGTGCGACTTATACTCCGAAAAATACGGTACTTATGTTGACAACCACGTCAACATAAGTGGTTGTCAATATAACCGGGATGAAAAGTGAAACTAACCTCATTAAACGTCACACACATGCAGAACTTTACTGACTGGGTGACACAAAACTTAAAAAAACCCAAAGATGGGTAGGACATCACGTAATAAAACCCCTTTTGCTGAGGCATGTCCCTGTCGGTGCAATATTTGATGCTGATGGACCGACCGCTTGTTCACAGAAATGAGGTCGTCCATCATGGAGCTGTGAAAAAAAAAAACAGCCAGCAAGGTTGAACGTGAAGAACTAATAACTTGACGTTAAATTAAATCAGCAGATTTTGAAATAATGCTTAACATTCCCTCCCATAATAACTTGGCTGAGTTATTACAGTGCTTATCGTATCTTGTTTTGTCTTCATGTGGCGACCCGAGTTGTCTAGAATGTTGACTTTCATCTGTGTATGCATGTTAATAATAGACTTTCAGTCCACAGCTGATGACAGATTGGGGAGAACTGAAAGGGCACTTTCAAAATAAAATACTCAAAGCGATTCTAAAGGCACACTCACACGAATAACATTGAATTGATGTCATTTTTTTAAGCAGTACCAGTTCTTTTTTTACACACACACAAATGGTAAAATGTCATTTTGGTTATTTCTATTTACAGTATTTCTTATGGGAACAATTGTTTTGGAACTCTGCACAAGGTGGATGTTCCACTGTACACTGAATATTTACACATTTCGCTTGATTGTCCAATAAGTACATGATGGTTATCTCCATGTTGCAAATACTACTCATTCACAACCTAATGCAATAATACAATGCAGTATTGTTGTCCTGATACCAAGATTTTGGTACCGGTACCAGTAACAAAATGTATTTTGGTACTTTTCAATACTTTTCTAAATAAAGGGGACCACAAAAAAATTACATTATTAGCTTTATTTTATCAAAAAATCTTAGGGTACATTAAAAATATGTTTCTTATTGCATGTTTGTCCTTAAATAAAATAGTGAACATACAAAACAAATTGTCTTTTATTAGTAAGTAAACAAACAAAGACTCCTAAGTTACATATGCAGTAACTTATTGTGTCATTTCTCATGCTATTATTTTGTCAACATTATTAAGGACAAGTGGTAGAAAATAAATGTTTATTTACTGTTAATATCTGCTTACTTTCTCTTATAACATGTTCTATCTACACTTCTGTTAAAATGCAATAATCACTTATTCTTCTGTTGTTTGGATGCTTTACATTAGTTTTGGATGATATCACACATTTAGGTATCGATCCGATACCAAGACGTTACAGGATCATACATTGGTCATATTCAAAGTACTCATGTGTCCTGAGACATATTTCCCATACTTGCCAACCCTCCTGGATTTTCTGGGAGACTCCCTAAATTCAGCGCCTCTCCCGAAAACCTCCCGGGACAAATTTTCTCCCAAAAATCTCCCGAAATTCAGGTGGAGCTGGAGGCCACGCCCCCTCCAGCTCCATGCGGACCTGAGTGAAGTGTTGACAGCCTGTTCACACGTCCGCTTTCCCACAATATAAACAGCTAATGATCGAGGGCGAGTTCTTGGTTTCTTATGTGGGTTTATTGTTAGGCAGTTTCATTAACGTCCTCCCAGCGCGGTAACAACACACAACAACAGCAGTCAAGTTTTCGTCTACCGTAAAGCAGTTCGTCTGCCGTAAACAGCAATGTTGTGACACTTTTAAACAGGACAATACTGCCATCTACTGTACATGCATATGTGACCCACCCATAATGTGTCACATTTTTGTGTTGATTTATTTATTTTGTTTTGTGGTTTGAATTCGTTTTTGGAGCTGATATTACACATTTATCAGTATTCACATTGGTCAGTAGGGGGCAGTAGGGCGTTTCTTCCTAATTGAATGCTATCACCTGCAGACCGGAAGTGTCTTGTCATTCTGATGAGCGCGACCAGTCTGTGAACAATTGAAACGTCCTGTGTGCTTTTTCTTCCTGTATAACAGGTTAGTTTTGGTGAATCAACTCACTGAATAATATCCATGTGATCTTTATAAGTTTAAGTACACATTCTGATGGTGGAGCCTAACTCTAAAGTGTTTGTGAGTTGTAGTTGTATTTGTGAATGAATCCAGTGCACAGCTGCAGTAATCAATACAAAAAGGCGACGTGAGTGCGCAATGTTTATATAGGAACTTCTGATCCTAATTCAGACTCCCAAATTAGAGCTCCCGTTTTCTTATTGATTTTATAATGTATATTTGTATAATGTGTGTGTTCTGAAATAGTGACAGAGAATAGAACAAGGATGGACAATTCAACCCTTAACTCAACAATGAGTAGATGAGTGTTATGTGTGTGTACATGTGTAAATAAATGAACACTGAAATTCAAGTATTTCTTTTATATACAGTATATATATATATATATATATATATATATATATATATATATATATATATATATATATATATATATGTAATATAAAAAAAAATATATATATAGCTAGAATTCACTGAAAGTCAAGTACTTCTCATATATATATATATATATATATATATCTTAACCACGCCTCCCGCCCCACCCCCGACCACGCCCCCCACCTCCCGAAATCGGAGGTCTCAAGGTTGGCAAGTATGATATTTCCTGAGTTTATAAACATACTATAAATGTATTTAAAAGCAAATAAGATTTTGTGATGCTAAAAAATATCGATGTAATCATAGTAGTATCGACTACTACGCTCCTGTACTTGGCATTATTAAAGTGGATGTCAGGTGTAGATCCACCAATGGCGTTTGTTTACATTTTGACGCCGGTGAGCTACGGTGTGTAGTGAAACATGTTAGCTATTCCTCGTCCTGCAGGGATGATACTTGTAAGAAACTCACTTTATTTGTTGCCATGGAGGCGAGGATTAGTGATTTAGAAGTAGCTAAAAAACTGCAGACTGCAGACATGGCTAGCTAGCTAGCCATGTCTTAAAGCACTTCTTCCTGAGGGCGTTTCAGTGTTATAACGTCACCTTTATCGCTAGTTTTTAAGCCAAAATGCGTCCGTTCTCCCTTTTCTGTCTACACACTGTGTCTGCTTGTAAGTACTCTGTGATTGTGCGCTGCCGAACATGCTTGTCTGCTCGTAAACCAGCAATGACACGACGTGAAGAAGTCTTGAACAATGCAAAATATTTCAATGGTTGCATGATATACTAGTTACTATGGTAATCTAATTAGTTACTATGGTAATCTAATTAGTTACTATGGTAATCTAAGTCACAGCAGCTCAGACGAGGCACCAAACAGTGTGGGTGGGGAGCGTTTCCACAGAGTGTTTCCAGAGCGGCCAGCCTGAAATGCGGGTGTCAGGGGCAGACGCGGATGGAGTTTTTTACAACAAAGTTCTAAAGCTTAGTGATATATCAGATGTATCAGATTGTAGATGTTTTGTTTTTTATGTTTGTTGCGTTTTGCCTGATTGTAAAATATGTCGATCGAGACGGGGTGTGACGTTCATATGTTGTCAATATTCAGTGTTTTATCCTTCATAGTTAATATTGTAAATCCCACATTCTTTATTTTCATGTACATTCTGGGTGTTAAAAAAATGTAAAATTCCATTCCGTTTTTTAAGGCGATCTGTCATAAAGTTTTTAGCATTCGATCAGACATTATTGTGAGGTTTTGTTATAGGGTTCTAGTTTAGAGAATTTTTTTCTCTAAATTTGCCCCCTGGGTCAAAATAATTGCCCAGGCCTGGTCTACATACATGTTCTCGGTATGAATATAACAAGTATATATTTTGATTGTATTTATTGTACAATGTGTGACTTAATGTATATTTTTGGAACGAGGTAAGCATTTTCACCTAATGAAAAAAAAAAATCTTTATTATTATTCTCGCTTTGTTGCACCCTGAAAAGTCAGGAAATGATAAAAAACTAAATCTTATTATGGGCTGTGCAATAAAATCAAGTCTGTTGTTTTTATCAAATAAATGTCATAAAGATTTTAGTAGAAGTTGCGCAGGCCAATGGCATACTTTTATGGAGGGAGCATGAGGCGCATACACACGGAGGAATGAGAAAGTGAAAAGAATAGACAGGAAACACACCTTCTTTATCCTCCTACGATTTTGGAGGAGAGTCGTGACTGCCGTGTAATCATTAATAAAACAATGCATGCTCTCATTCACCTTCTATAGACACATACATCATGACAAAGATTTGTTTGACAAGTCAGAGGCAATTACAGCATCTCTGTGTGTGTGTGTGTAGGTGTGCATGCATGCAAGTGGGTGAGTGAGCGTTTGAATGTGTGTGTGTATGTGTGTGTGTGTGTGTGTGTGTGTGTAGGTGTGCATGCATGCAAGTGGGTGAGTGAGCGTTTGAATGTGTGTGTGTGTGTGCGTGTGTGTGTGTGTGTGTGGAAAAGCTGTCACGATCTGCGCAGTGTGGGAGGAGGTGAGACAAACCGCTGGTTGGACCGTGGGGGGGTGACTGCACACGTGTGTGTGTGTGTGTGTGTGTGTGTGTGTGTGTGTGTGTGTGTGTGTGTGTGTGTGTGTGTGTGTGTCTGTGTGTGTGTGTGTGCGTGTGTGTGTGTGTGTGTGTGTGTGTGTGTGTGTGTGTGCGTGTGTGTGTGTTCAGGCAATGCTTACTTATTGGGAACGTCGCTCTGTTTACAAAGTCACTTTAGGGGACCTTTGACGTTATGGGGAAAAAAGAAAATTGTTTTTATTTAATTTATTTTTTTATTAAATCAACATAAAAAACACAATATATACATTATATATCAATATAGATCAATACAGTCTGCAGGGATACAGTCCGTAAGCACACATGATTGTATTTATTTATGACAAAAAAATAAATAAAAATACTATAACCCCCCCCCCCCCGGGCAGTGCAGGAGGTCCGTCTGCAGTGCAGGACATGTCGGCTGACGGGACACGAAAATAAGCTGTTTAAACCAAAAGGTAAGCACGTCTTTCTTATAAATGGAGGTTATTGACTATCATTTGTACAAGAACAATGTGTTTATAACCAAGTTAAGCCAAACAATTAGCAGCGAACCTTGTCCAACGGGATGCATTTAATTAAGAACATGAGCCTTGCTCATAGAAAGCCTTTGAATCACTTTGTGTTGGGTTTTTTTTGGCATTTGGACTGGTTTATAGTCAAAGTAGCTCTAATTTAATGCTAATTGGTTGTCTATAAGGACTTCTAAGAAGTTATATGTATAGTTATGATGGACATTGGAGATTAAGGATATTTTAAAAACCTCACATTGATTTTGTTTCACACATTTTAGATGAAAGACAGATGTATAGTAGACCAGTGTTTTTCAACCACTGTGTGTGAGATACAGTCTGGTGTGCCGTGGGAGATTATCTATGTTAACCTATTTGGGTTAAAAATAATTTTTGCAATCCAGTAATTATAGTCTGCAAATGATGTGTTGTTGTTGAGTGTCGGTGCCGTCTAGAGCTCGGCAGAGTAACCGTGGAATACTCTTCCATATCAGTAGGTGGCAGCTGGTAGCTAATTGCTTTGTAGATTTCGGAAACAGCGGGAGGTAGCGTGCAAGTAAAAAGGTGTCTAATGCTTAAACCAAACAAAAGGTGAGTGCCCCGAAGAAAAGGCATTGAAGTTTAGGGAAGGCTATGCAGAAAACTAATGACTACAAAGTAAACAAAAGCAGAATGCTGGACGACAGCAAAGACTTACTGTGGAGCAAAGACGGCGTCCACAATGTACATCCGAGTATGACATGACAATCAACAATGTCCCCACAAAGAAGGATAAAAACAACTGAACTATTCTTGATTGCTAAAACAAAGTAGATGCGGGAAATATCGCTCAAAGGAAGACATGAAACTGCTACAGGAAAATACCAAAAAAAGAGAAAATGCAGGGATATTTGGGTTACTTTGTTTACGTGTTTTAAATATTGGTAAAAGAGAAAATTAATTTTCTTGAAAAATGAAACGTGTTATCCTGGCGTTAATAGTACTGTAATTCTGTATGGTATCCATCCTTAGTTAAAACTAATATATGTTTTCCCTTCTCCCCACAAGTGATGATCAAAAACTTGGTCCCCATTCCAAATGATAACCAGTGCGTGCGTGCGTGCGTGCGTGCGTGCGTGTAAAGCTGTCACCTGTTCATGGACACGGCACAGGAAGCGACGTGTAAGTTCACACAGTCAAGTATTGGGAGCAGCATGGGATCATGAGGGCAAAGTGTGTGTTGGTGTGTTCAACAGCTTCTCATGCTCCCATTAGCACCTTTTATCTCCATGCAAGGTGGCAGGGAGAACATCACACACTTCTGACAAGGAGGCTTGTCAACATTACAAATTTCGAAATGGATATCGATTAGTGTTGTCCCGACACCAATATTTTCGATAATTTTCGGTACATTTCGATACTTTTCTAAATAAAGGGGACCACAAAAAATTGCATTATTGGCTTTATTTTAACAAAAAATCTTAGGGTACATTAAACATATGTTTCTTATTGCAATAGTAAATAAAATAGTGGGGGGTTAAGTTAATTGTTTTTGCACTTTCCCTTTCCTTTCTTTTAAATGGACAACATTTTATTAGTCATTAGTTCCCATTTCTCTGTGAGCGCTTTGAGTATCTAATAATGGAAAAGCGCGATGTAAAATCTACTCCATTATTATTATTATAATTATTATTAAACATTTTTATAAGAGCTGAATGAGCAGCACAGTTACAGTATAAATAAATATTTATGAATAAATTAGTCATTGTTGTTGTTTGTAAGCACATGCCTAAAATAACTTCAGCTGCATTTAGAAGTCGATGGAAAAATTACAGCCATTAAATATGTGTACGCTTTATTATCTGATTAGTCGACTAATCGTTTAGAGCAGGGGTGTCGAACTCATTTTAGATCAGGGGCCACATGAAGACAAATCTACTCCCAAGTGGGCCGGACTGGTAAAATCATGGCACGATAACGTAAAAATAAAGACAACTTCATATTGTTTTCTTTATTTAGAAATAGAACGGGCTTTTTTGTTTTGGTTTCGGCGGCCGCGGGTGTTTACGCTGCGGACGGGCGGTGGTGGTGATGGTTGCTGCGGTGATACCAGCGGTTGGCATCGCTGTGTTGGGTTGGAGTGGTTGGGGGACTGTGGCTGGTGTCTGTGCGCTTGTGGGGTTGTGGGGCTGGCTGGCGTTGGCTTGCCGGCTGGTTTGGGGGCTGGCGGGCGGACGGGATGCATTGGCTTCTTCCCCCGTTGGGGGGCTCCTTCCCCTGACCGGGACTCGTATGGGCACGTTGCTGTGTGGATGGCCGGGATGCGGTGTTTGCATTGGGCGTGGGGGCTGTGCGGTTTCTCTGCGTTTGGTTGCCGGTATGGGCTCTGCAGGGTTGGGTTGGGGCGGGCGGGGGCTGGCTTTGTTTGGCGGGGGGAGGGGCTCGCGTGGCGTCACGTTAAAGTGGTCTGGTGTGGGTCACGGGCTGTGGCGGGGGGTGGCGGCCTCCTGGCCGTAGTTCCTGGTTGTCGGCCGCGTGGACTGGGGGGATGTCCGGGCCCTCTACTCCTCCTACTTATAGCGCACACAGTCACACATATATAGGACTTTGGGGATTGTCCTGCGGGGAGGCATGGCGGGGGGTTGAGGATGCCTCCAATGGGGCTCCAGTCCTCCTGTCTTGTCCCCTGCTCGTCCATCCCTCAATCTTAGCTGCATATTAGACACTTAGGATTTGGGGGGCTTGGTTGGTTGGGACCCACCATGACCTTGATGTCCCCCAATTTTAATCGCATTATTAGTTCCCACAAGCATACATATCTCACTCACGCTACAGTACACACATCAATAGGGACTGGAGGTCGGCTGTAACGGCTGACCTCCTAATTTTAACTACACAGTAGACACTCTGGGGGCCTTGTACACATGCATGGGGGGTTTGGGGTTCGGCGCACCCCTCATTGCCTCGTCGGCCGGCGGGGACTGCGGTCTGGTGGCCTGCCAGGCTTTTATTCATTTATTATTGTTATATATATATTTTTTTTTTAATGTATTTATTATTTTTATTTTTATTATTTACTTATTTTTATTTTATTTTATTTTTTAAATTTTATTTTTTATTTTATTTTATTTTTTTATTTTTTATTTTTTTAATCTTATTATTTATTTGTGTGTGGCGTCGCGCGGGTCTCACTTCCTGTTGGATGGGGTCCGTGCCCGTGTGGCCCGACCTTGCGCTGTGGGGTCTCTGTTGGTGACTTGGTGTGGTGGCGGCGCAGCCCCCGTGTCTGGTCTGGATGCTGTGTCTCGGTTGTTTGGGCGGTGGTGTGTTTGTGCGGGTTTGGGTTGGGGTGGGGGGCCTTTTGGTTGGGGGGGTTGTTGGTGTCTCTTGTTTGCGTGTTGGCGTTCGGGCTGACCGGCGGGCTGGCGCCGGCTGGTCTCCGTGGCCCTGGTGGCGTGTGGTTGCTGGTCGCAGTTTTTTTTTGATCGCTTTGATTTGATTGGCTGGTGCTGGCTGTCTGGGGTTATTGCGGCTGCTGTTTCTGCTGCCGTTTGTTTGTGGTGTGGGCGCCCGTGGCTGCTGGGTCTGGTGCAGGGGTGTGGCTGATGTTGTGACTGGTGGCAGCGCGCGCGCGTGATGGCTGTCGGGGCTGACGAACTGTGTATATGTATGTATATGTGTGTGTATGTATGTATGTTTATATATGTGTATGTGTACATATGTGTATGTATATGTATATATGTGTATGTGTGGGTATGTATACGTGTATGTGTGTATGTGTATGTATATATGTATGTATGTATGTATATTTCTGGGGGTACGCTCTGGGCCTGCCTGTCAGACGGGGGTCGACGCCTCAGGCTACTGCATCCGAACTGCGTGTCTGGAGCTCCTGGGTCCCGCTGTCCATCCCTTCCGGGTGCCCGTCTTGGTTGGGGCCTGTTGGGCCTAGTCCCTGCGTCTATTGTGGTAGCTTGGTGCTGCAAGGTATTCCGAGGTGCTGCGAGTCGGCCAGTTGCTGGGGTAGTGACCTTGTTTGTCAGCATGTCTGTGATCTTCTTTTAATTCTTTTTTTTTTTAAATTAATTAATTAATTAATTTATTTATTTTTTAATATATTTTATTAATATTATTTTTTAATTTTCCCCTCCCTCAGGGGGGGGGCTCGGCGGGGCGGTTGCTGGTTGTTCCATCTCCATTGTTGGGGTCCCTGCGGGTGGGGTGGGTGGTTCCCGTGGCCCTGTGCCTGGGTGGTCCTGCGGCGGCCGGTTTGGGTGGGGTGGCCGGGGGCTGGCCTCGCCGCGCTCTCCGGGGGTGGGGGGTGGGCTCGTGGGGGCCCGGTTGCCGGTGGGGCGGGGGCGGTCTTCCCGTCCGGTTGCGGGGAGTCTCTGGGTCCCTCGGGCGGGGCGTCTCGCCTTTCTGCCCGTGTGGGGTGTGGTCTCTCGCTGGCTTGGGGTCTGGCTGTCCCCTGCTTTTCTCGTGCCCTGTCCTCTGCCGGGTGCGTCTGTCTGCGGCCTGCTGCTGGCCCTTGTGGGCGGTACGGTGGGTCGGGCTCTGGGGTTCCTGTCGCTGGCCGGCTTGGCTGCGTGGGGGCGGTGGTCCCTGGTTCCCTGGGCACCACGCCTCCTGTTTGTGGGTTGGGCTCTCGGGGGTGATGGGGCCGTGCTCTGGCTCCCACGCACTCTGGGAGTCGAATGTATTGTACATGCAAATTCACATATGCTCACATACGTACATAGGTACCTACGCTCCCACATACATACACAAATACAGTACATATTTACCTACCTAATGTTCGTACATCCACACGCACATTCAATATACAAACATACACATACACATACTGTACATATACATTCACTGTACAAACACATATACACATTCTGTACATATACATTCATTGTACAAACACATACACATTCTGTACATATACAAGTACATATGCATACTTACACTCATGCACATAATCCCGTTTCATCAAACATATATTAACGTTGTTGCCCTAGGGTAAACTGGGTGTAACACATGGCACACTGACAAAGCTTAACCTATTGTGACTATAACAATCTACAAGGTTAATGTATGTTGCTTCTCTTTCTCCCCCTCCATTTTTCTGCATTCTTTCGTATCTCAAGTTATCATTACGTATATGTATTGTTGCATTTAAACAACTGTATTGTTGATAATAAAGGTAAATTATTGGTATTGTTCATTATCAATAGCGCTATTTCTATTGGTATTTGTATTGATCCATTTGTAGTGTAATAATGCTCATTGTCATTTCTGTATTATTTTTTATTTTTCGCTAACTGCTTATTTGCTATTACTTTTACCATCATATTTGTACATGTCATATTTGCTGATGTTGCTCTATTGTTGTTGTTGTTGTTGTTTGCTGTTGTTGTTTTTGTCTCCCTGTCTAATCCCCCTCTTGTCCCCACAATTTCCCCCTCTGTCTTCTTTTTTTTTCTCTTTCTATCCCCTCCTGCTCCGGCCCGGCTGCACTAAATGATAATATAAATACATTTAATAAAGTCAAATACAAATAAGGCAACAAGAGAAGTATCCTACACTTCTCTTTTGTAAAGTAAATCTGAACAGCCGACATGGGCATCTACATCAACTATATGATTTGACTGAGAAGCTGGACAGGACATTAAAAAAAAAAAAATGTTGTTGTTGTTTTTTTTACAGGTTTTGTACTTAATAGTGTATATACTTTATTTGTCGTTATTTATATTTTTTGAATAAATTATGTGATAATGTTCATCAGTCGACTCATTGGTGTTAATTTTCAATCTATCAAGATAGAAACATTTTTAAAAACAAATTTATGTAGTTTGATAATTTTCCTTGACTGAACATCATGTGGTTTATTTTGTACATATGTAGCATCATCTACAAAGAATTGCTATTGCTATATCCAGTGGACACATTTAGAACAGCTGTTTCTTTCATTCAAAAATGTAGGTACATTTTTAGACTTTGCAAACTCATCCCGCGGGCCGAATAAAACTTGTTGGCGGGCCTGATCCAGCCCTCGGGCCGTAGGTTTGACACCCCTGGTTTAGATAATCGTTGACTAAATCACTATCAAAAATAATAGTTAGTTGCAACCCTAGCCATTACCCGCTTGTTTTGTTATATTGATACATATAGAGAATATATACACATTAAAGTGTGCATTTTATAATACAAACCCCGTTTCCATATGAGTTGGGAAATTGTGTTAGATGTAAATATAAACGGAAAACAATGATTTGCAAATCCTTTTCAACCCATATTCAATTGAATGCACTACAAAGACAACATATTTGATGTTCAAACTCATAAACTTTTTTTTTTTTTTTTTACAAATAATAATTAACATAGAATTGCATGGCTGCAACACGTGCCAAAGTAGTTGGGAAAGGGCATGCTCACCACTGTGTTACATGGCCTTTCCTTTTAACAACACTCAGTAAACGTTTGGGAACTGAGGAGACACATTTTTTAAGCTTCTCAGGTGGAATTCTTTCCCATTCTCGCTTGACGTACAGCTTAAGTTGTTCAACAGTCTGGGGGTCTCCGTTGTGCTATTTTAGGCTTCATAATGCGCCACACATTTTCAATGGGAGACAGGTCTGGACTACAGGCAGGCCAGTCTAGTACCCGCACTCTTTTACTATGAAGCCACGTTGATGTAACACGTGGCTTGGCATTGTCTTGCTGAAATAAGCAGGGGCGTCCATGGTAACGTTGCTTGGATGGCAACATATGTTGCTCCAAAACCTGTATGTACCTTTCAACATTAATTGCGCCTTCACAGATGTGTAAGTTACCCATGTCTTGGGCACTAATACACCCCCATACCATCACAGATGCTGGCTTTTCAACGTTGCGCCTATAACAATCCGGAGGGTTCTTTTCCTCTTTGGTCCGGAGGACACGACGTCCACAGTTTCCAAAAACAATTTGAAATGTGGACTCGTCAGACCACAGAACACTTTTCCACTTTGTATCAGTCCATCTTGTATAGGAGAGTTTTAACTTGCACTTACAGATGTAGCGACCAACTGTAGTTACTGACAGTGGGTTTCTGAAGTGTTCCTGAGCCCATGTGGTGATATCCTTTACACACTGATGTCGCTTGTTGATGCAGTACAGCCTGAGGGATCGAAGGTCACGGGCTTAGCTGCTTACGTGCAGTGATTTCTCCAGATTCTCTGAACCCTTTGATGATATTACGGACCGTAGATGGTGAAATCCCTAAATTCCTTGCAATAGCTGGTTGAAAAAGTTTTTTCTTAAACTGTTCAACAATTTGCTCACGCATTTGTTGACAAAGTGGTGACCTTCGCCCCATCCTTGTTTGTGAATGACTGAGCATTTCATGGAATCTACTTTTATACCCAATCATGGCACCCACCTGTTCCCAATTTGCCTGTTCACCTGTGGGATGTTCCAAATAAGTGTTTGATGAGCATTCCTCAACTTTATCAGTATTTATTGCCACCTTTCCCAACTTCTTTGTCACGTGTTGCTGGCATCAAATTCTAAAGTTAATGATTATTTGCACAAAAAAAAATGTTTATCAGTTTGAACATCAAATATGTTGTCTTTGTAGCATATTCAACTGAATATGGGTTGAAAATCATTGTATTCCGTTTATATTTACATCTAACACAATTTCCCAACTCATATGGAAACGGGGTTTGTACAAAATGGGGTCTTTTGTCAAGGCTAGAACCAATTATTCATGTTTACATTGTTTCTTATGGAACATTTTGGTCGGTGAAAAACATGTTCAGAACCAATTAAGTTTGTAGATGGAGGTTCCGCTGTAATGCACAATGATGGGCATATGAAGCCTCCTGACTGACAACAAGTGACAGGTGTGTTTCCTGCTGTCAATCAGGGGCAGGAGAGTGCATGAGTGCTTAAAACTAGGAGAGGGAATAGAGGAAGGAGCGCTGAAACGTAAAAAACTAGAAAAGACAGGGAATAAAGGAAAAGAAACATCAATAAGCCCAAAACTGTCATGCAGATGTTGAGATTGTTTTAGAAAACAGTAATTTCACACAAAAAATGCTCTTTTGCACAGCCTAAAATTTGGGTGAAAATAAAGCAACTTTTGTTAGATTTGTTGAACTCCTGGGCATTTTGTGGTTATGGTAACAAAGAACACCAAAGCATTGATAATACATTTATAAAATGACAAGCTAATGTACTGTTTTTGAAAGAAATTAATCCTCAGAACATCACAACTTTTTAACAAATCTGTTGCCATATCAGGTATTAAAAAAAGCCTGAAGAGACGACTTTAAAACATGTTTGTCATTTTAGACTGAGGCTTATTATACTGTTTTGGTCTCACTTCTAGTTTCCACTTTCTGTCTTCCACTGAGCGCTGGCTCCCACGCCTTTCCCAATTAGGGCGCACCTGTCCCTGGTTGCCATCCAGAGTGTCCTTGTAACAGCTTCCTTTGGACAGGACTTGTTTCACTTGCATTGTTTTGTGGCTAGGCTACTAAATCAGGCGCTGGCTTTCTGTGCACTTTCGAGCTGCACTAGGTTTTATTTTGTGCTAAATACATGATCATTTTACCTACCTGCCTCTGAATCCTGGGGTCACCCTTTTTTTTTTAAACCCTTTTTTTGTGTCAAACATTTTTCATGTTATTTGATTCAAACCAGAATTTAATTGGATGCATGTTAGGTATCATGGAAACAGTTTTTCAATAATGTTTTTTTTAGAGATGTCCGATAATATCGGACTGCCGATATTATCGGCCGATAAATGCTTTAAAATGTAGTATGGGAAATTATCGGTTTCAAAATTATTGGTATTGGTTTCAAAAAGTAAAATGTATGACTTTTTAAAACGCCGCTGTGTACACGGACGTAGGGAGAAGTACAGAGCGCGAATAAACCTTAAAGGCACTGCCTTTGCGTGCCGGCCCAGTCACATAATATATACGGCTTTGCACACACACAAGTGAATGCAAGACATACTTGGTCAACAGCCATACAGGTCACACTGAGGGTGGCCGTATAAACAACTTTAACACTGTTACAAATATGCGCCACATTGTGAAACCACACCAAACAAGAATGACAAACACATTTCGGGAGAACACCTGCACTGTAACACAACAGAACAAATACCCAGAAACCCTTGCAGCACTAACTCTTCCGGGACGCTACAATATACACCCCCCGCTACCACCCCCCCCCCCCACCCCCCCACACACACACACACCTCAACCCCGCCCACCTCAACATCCTCATGCTCTCTCAGGGAGAGCATGTCCCAAATTCCAAGCTGCTGTTTTGAGGCATGTTTAAAAAAAATAATGCACTTTGTGACTTCAATAATAAATATGGCAGTGCCATGTTGGCACTTTTTTCCATAACTTGAGTTGATTTATTTTGAAAAAACATTGTTACATTGTTTAATGCATCCAGCGGGGCATCACAAACAAAATTAGGCATAATAATGTGTTAATTCCACGACTGTATATATCGGTATCGATTGATATCGGTAATTAAGAGTTGGACAATATCGGAATATCGGATATCGGCAAAAAAGGCATTATCGGACAACTCTAGTTTTTTTTTTAGTTCATAACAATTTTAATGTAATTAGAATATGAATTGACAAACTTACTCATGGGTAACAGTGATGATGTTGATATTAACAATATTTTTGTAGATGTAAAAACTGTTTTTGTTTTGTTCTTTGTCTATGCATGGCACAATATATATTATTCATTGCCATATTTTTGTTATGTTTTACTTTTGTAGCTGTATGTAGAAGTGGCGCCACTGAAGTAGCAGCCTGATGCATCAGCTCTGTGCTCTTTTAATGTATTTTATGTCCTTTCCGTTCTTTAATGGTGGCAGCCTAGCTCGGTTGGTAGGGCACCGCGCCAGCAACCTGAGGGTTCCAGGTTCGATCCCTGCTTCTGCCATCCTAGTCACAGCTGTTGTGTCCTTGGGCAAAACACTTTACCCACTTGCTCCCAGTGCCGCCCACACTGGTTTAAAAAATATAACTTAGACAATGGGTTTCACTATGTAAAGTGCTTTGAGTCACTAGAGAAAAGCGCTATATAATTCCCAATTCACTTAATGTCCCCCTTTTGTTTTATACCAAGATAGCGTCGCGGATAACCACCGGTCTGCCAAGTCCAATTCCTTTTGCGCCAAACATACTTGGCCAAGAAAGGTGATTCTGATTCTAACAAGTTTACGGTCAACATTTCACATCAAGCACCCCGTCATTCATCAAAACAAGGGCCCCCAATGGATTGCACAAGAGGAAAGGGCGGCCCTTAATTGCAATTTCAAATTGAATAGACTAGACAGATTCACTCATGAGCAAAAATAATACTTCATCATCACACCTAACAGGTCTGTGTGTGTGTGTGTGTGTGTGTGTGTGTGTGTGTGTGTGTGTGTGTGTGTGTGTGTGTGTGTGTGTTGAGAGAATATAATACAATAGAGAGGACAATGAGTCCTGATTTAGTTGTCCATCTTCTGATTGTTACATTCAAGGGCATTGCTGGTAATGGTGACGGATAATGATGGTAAGCAACTTTTTGTTCTCTCTCCCTCTCTCTCTCATGCACACACACGTACACACACGTATAGACACACACACACACACACACACACACACACGTCATGATCAGACAGTCCTGGAAACTGCCAACATAACTTTTCCCGCAGGCTAGAAAAAAAAACTGGACAATAAAAAAAAGCAATTTGTCTTGGACGCGATTACTGATTTATTCTGCCTCTTCAGTCCACATAAGCGTCCGTTTGTGCGCGCTTGCCTCCGAGGAGATGAATGAGAAAACAAAACGTGTCTGTTGTGGAATGTGACAATTTAGGGTAATACCTGCAAATGAAAACATGGCATTGCCTTGCCATTAAGAACAAACAAAAAACTGTTAAAGTTAAAGTTAAAGTACCAATGATTGTCACACACACACTAGGTGTGGTGAAATTTGTCCTCTGCATTTGACCCATTCCCCTGTTCACCCCCTGGGAGGTGAGGGGAGCAGTGGGCAGCAGCGGTGGCCGCGCCCGGGAATCATTTTTGGTGATTTAACCCCCAATTCCAACCCTTGATGCTGAGTGCCAAGCAGGGAGGTAATGGGTCCCATTTTTAAAGTCTTTGGTATGACTCGGCCGGGGGTTTGAACTCACAACCTACCGATCTCAGGGCGGACACTCTAACCACTAGGCCACTGAGTCTGGTTAGTGTCCTTTTTGTAAGTAAACATGAACAAGGAAGACATTGTAACCCTCACGCCAACAAATGAAACAATTATTTTCTATCAAAGAATGCACTTACGGTACACTTAATTGTATCATTGTTCGTTTTTTTATTGTATTTTATTTGAATTAGGACAGTCGATATTATACAATGTGTCAGCAAGAAAGCAGCTTCAACATAAATATTCTGGAATTTGCACAAAAGCTAAATTGCAAGATCAACCCAAAATGTTGAAGGATCCATATTGGACCAGAAATACAACAACAAAAAAATCTGTCTGGAACCGCAAAAACTTAAAAGCCTTATTTAAGTGTTATAATGAAGGCAACACATTATATAGGTGTCACATCGACGTCCCACTGGGGTGAGTTTTTCCTTGCCCTTATGTGGGCTTTGTACCGAGGATGTCGTGGCTTGTGCAGCCCTTTGAGACACTTGTGATTTAGGGCTATATAAATAAACATTGATTGATTGATAAACATTGATTGAGTGTCCATATTTGCCTACTATCAAAATGACTGTGTCGCAGGCTGACCACAAATCTTCGTTGAGAGAAATGTTGAAATGTAATTTTTATTCCACACATTTTTACAACTTTGGAAATCATTAGTAAAACGAAGGCTTCTCAGACGGTGAGATAACTCCTGGGAAATTACTGGCTTAGAATGGCTAAAGGAATACGAGTGTGTGTCCAAAACAACGGCAGGCTGTCTTCTTCTAATGGATTTTTTACAATCTTTGCAAGCTGGGTAACGTTTGCTGTAGTCTGGAACAACATGGCACACAAACAACTATCAGAATTGCAGCCAATATTACATACAGATAATGTGTCATGAGACATGCAAATATAAATTGTATACACAGGACAGAAGTAAAGGAAATTAAATGAGCTCAAATATACCTACGAACGAGGAAAATCATGATGCAATATGTACATACAGCTAGCCTAAATAGCATGTTAGCATCGATTAGCTTGCAGTCATGCAGTGACCAAAAATGCATATATAGCACTCCACACAAGTCAATAACATCAACAAAGCTCACCGTTGTGCATTCACGCACAGCATAAAATGTTTGGTGGACAAAATGGTACAAAGGAGTAGTATAAAACACGTCTTTCTGTGGCAGCATCAGAGAAAGTTGTACTACGGTGTGTTCAAGGACCGCCAAAATTAGTAGGACAAAACTGCGGTCGCCGAATACTCTCATCAGTGAAGTGTGTTTAACATAAAAAGTGGGATTGCTAACAATTAGGAAGGTTTGTGTCATGTTTGTCCGCCTAAAGAAACCATAATAAAACAAAAATGATATTTTTCCCCCATCTTTTTCTTTTTTTATAATTTTTTTTAAAAAGCTTTCTTAAACAGAGACTTAAGTGGCTTCAAAGTGGCTTCAAAGTGCTCTCTGGTGCGGGACCAAGTCGCTTGACAATAGTTATAAGTTATAAGTATGGCCTTATATGTTTAAAGTTGTCCAAGTTGAATTGAACAATGTTCGCTGTTCTTTTTTAATATGGTCTTTGAAAGTTAAGTTTGAATTAGTGTTGTCCCGATACCAATATTTTGGTACCGGTACCGGTACCAAAATGTATTTCGATACTTTTCGGTACTTTGATACTTTACTAAATAAAGGGGACCACAAAAAATGGCATTATTGGCTTTATTTTAACAGAAAATCTTAAGGTACATTAAACATATGTTTCTTATTGCAAGTTTGTCCTTAAATAAAATAGTGAACATCCGAGACATATTGTGTATTAGTAGTAAGTAAGCAAACAAAGGCTCCTAATTTAGCTGCTGACGTATGCAGTAACATATTGTGTCATTTTCCATTCTATTATTTTGACACAATTATGAAGGACAAGTGGTAGAAAATGAATTATTAATCTACTTGTTCATTTACTGTTAATATCTGCTTACTTTCTCTTTTAACATGTTCTATCTACACTTCTGTTAAAATGTAATAATCACTTATTCTTCTGTTGTTTGGACACTTTACATTAGTTTTGGATGATACCACACATTTGGGTATCAATCCGATACCTAGTCGTTACAGTATCATACATTGGTCATATTTAAAGTCCTCGTGTCTAAGGGCATATTTCCTGAGTAAACATAAACATAATAAGTACCGTATTTTTCAGAGTATAAGTCGCTCCGGAGTATAAGTCGCACCAGCCGAAAATGCATAATAAAGAAGAAAAAAACCATACCGTATATTTCGGAGTATAAGTCGCACCTGCCAAAAATGCATAATAAAGAAGGAAAAAAACATATATATTATTCGCCAAACTATGAAAAAAAACTGCAACTTATAGTCCGAAAAATACGGTATATAAGTCACACTGGAGTATAAGTCGCATTTTTGGGGGAAATGTATTTTTGATAAAATCCAACACCAAGAATAGACATTTGAAAGGCAATTTAAAATAAATAAAGAATAGTGAACAACAGGCTGAATAAGTGTACGTTATATGAGGCATAAATAACCAACTGAGAACGTGCCTGGTATGTTAACGTAACATATTATGGTAAGAGTCATTCAAATAACTATAACATATTAGTGATGGGGGGCTTCACGGTGGCAGAGGGGTTAGTGCATCTGCCTCACAATACGAAGGTCCTGAGTAGTCTTGGGTTCAATTCCGGGCTCGGGATCTTTCTGTGTGGAGTTTGCATGTCCTCCCCGTTACTGCGTGGGTTCCCTCCGGGTACTCCGGCTTCCTCCCACCTCCAAAGACATGCACCTGGGGATAAGTTGATTGGCAACACTAAATTGGCCCTAGTGTGTGGATGTGAGTGTGAATGTTGTCTGTCTATCTGCGTTGGCCCTCCAATGAGGTGGCGACTTGTCCAGGGTGTACCCCGCCTTCCGCCCGATTGTAGCTGAGATAGGCTCCAGCGCCCCCCGCGACCCCAAAAGGGAATAAGCGGTAGAAAATGGATGGATGGATATTAGTGATGGGATCGGCAGTTCTTTTGACTGTACTGAATCACTAGAATCAGTTCCTTAAATTGATTCGTTCAAAAGATTCGTTCACCGAATCACCCCCCCCCCCCCCCCCCCAAAAAAAAAAGGAGGGAGGGGGCGTGCGTAGTACAGTACAGTGCTAGTGATGGGATCGGCAGTTCTTTTGACTGTACTGAATCACTAGAATCAGTTCCTTAAATTTATTCTTTCAAAAAATTCGTTCACCGCTTACATTTAAAAATATAAAAATGGAAATATCAACTTAAATATGCAATAAAAAAGAAAATAAATAGCTTAAATAATATAAAAATCAAGATAAATAATAGCCCATGTATATGTACATACATTAGTTATTATTTTTATTTTAAATCTTCTCAAACAGCATGCCCTACACTTTACCCCCCGCCCCTCCCCCTCGCGTCGCTGCTGCTCAGCCTTGCCCTGCACTGACTTTCTTTCTGTCTCCTCTACTCTCATAACTTTATGTGTTGAGATAATGTGTGTGTTTGTTTTCATGTGGCTTGAGTCAACATTAGCCGTTAGCTTGGAGAATGAATGGAGAGCGGATGCCAATGGCATGAAACATATCCCCGCGACGGGAGGAGAATCACCCGCGGCATTGGGGCAAGCACAGCAGAGAGCGAGAGCGTTGTCGTTCACTGAGTGATTCATGTCGTTAATCCACGGTGAACGAATCGTTCGCTCAGTCCCTCCCCCCGCCCCCATGATGAGTAGCTGGCTGCGTCGTTCGCCGACGTCACAGAATGCACCAGTTCCACTCACACCGGCATGGTCGCGGCGGAGCTCAACTGAACTGAGAAAGGAACGAATCAGTTCATGAAGTGATTCGGTTCAGTACGTTCACTCAAAAGATTCGTTCATTCGAACGAATCGTTCGCGAACGACACAACATTATAACATATAGAACATGCTATACGTGTACCAAACAATCTGTCACTCCTAATCGCTAAATCCAATGAAATCTTATACGTCTAGTCTCTTACGAGAATGAGCTATATAATATTATTTGATATTTTCATAATTTCACACATAAGTCGCTCCTGAGTATAAGTCGCACCCCCGGCCAAACTATGAAAAAAACTGCGACTTATAGTCAGAAAAAAGGGGTAAGTATAAACATAATTGGTGAACCGGTACTTTTTAGAGGCGGTATAGTACCGAATATGATTAATTAGTATCGCGGTACTGTATTAATACCGGTATACCGTACAACCCTAGTTTAAATCACAGATCACTCCGAGATATTTAAATTGGTGTACCAGCTCTAAATGCGCTCCAATGACCAGAAGATATGGCTGTTCACCCCCTGCTGGCTGACGCGATAAGAACATGCAGACATTTTTTTTTAGTATTTAGGTGCAAGCAGGAGTTCTGGAGCCAGTGAGATACTGGCACCATGGCTCTGGAGAGAATTGCTGCTGAATCTGCTTTTGTTTTGGCATGTGTGTACAGAACTGCATCATCAGCATATAATTGTATTTTTTACTGTGTTGCAAACCAGGGGTAGGGCATTTACATACGGACTGATTAATAGTGGCCCCAATACTGAGCCTTGGGGGACTCCAGCAGAGCAAGTGAGATGGGATGAGCAGGACTGTGTTTTCTGTCGGCGAGATATGACTTAATCCAGCAGAGGGCACTTTTAGAAGAGTTGAAGAATGTTAATTAAATTGGCCAGGAGAGCTTTGTGATTAATGATGTCAATGGCACGTTTTCGGTCAAGGAATACAATTCTTAAAATGCGAATTGTTTTTTTCAGGTGTACGGTAATATATTTAATATTTTTTTATATTTTTTTTTATATTTTTGTATTGACAACATACAAATATTTTCTAAATAGTTTTTTTTTTTTTTTTAATATACCGGTAATCAAAGCCATCTAAACATGTAATGACATCCTATTGGTCACCTTTACACTTTTTGCCCCCAATATAGTAGCTGTCACGTGTGCTGGGTCGTTCTCCCGAGATGCAGACGGACAACTCCGGACAAGGCGTGCAGGTAGGAACGTGATTTAATGTTCATCAAACATAACGCGTACCAAAAATCAGAAAACAAGCAAAAGGAATGCGTACCGATCGCACGGGAAGCTAAGGTAAACACTTAGAGCAGGGACAGTGATTTTCAACCTTTTTTGAGCCTAGGCACAATTTTTGTGTTGACAAAATCCGGAGGCACACCACCAGCAGAAATCATTAAACAACGAAACTCAGTTGACAGAAAAAAGTCGTTGCCACAATTGTTGGATATGAATTTAAACCATAACCAAGCATGCATCAATATGCATCAATATAGCTCTTGTCTCAAAGTAGGTGTACTGTCACCACCTGTCACATCACCCCCTGACTTATTTGGAGTTTTTTGCTGTTTTCCTGTGTGTAGTGTTTTAGTTCTTGTCTTGCGCTCCAATTTTAGTGGCTTTTTCTCTTTTTTTGGTATTTTCCTGTAGCAGTTTCATGTCTTCCTTTGAGCGATATTTCCCGCATCTACTTTGTTTTAGCAATCAAGAATATTTCAGTTGTTTTTATCTTTCTTTGTGGGGACATTGTTGATTGTCATGTCATGTTCGGATGTACATTGCGGACGCCGTCTTTGCTCCGCAGTAAGTCTTTGCTGTCGTCCAGCATTCTGTTTTTGTTTACTTTGTAGCCAGTTCAGTTTTAGTTTCGTTCTGCATAGCCTTCCCTAAGCTTCAATGCCCTTTCTTAGGGGCATTCACCTTTTGTTTATTCTTGGTTTAAGCATTACAAACCTTTTTACCTGCACACTGCCTCCCGCTGTTTCCGACATCTACAAAGCAATTAGCTACCTGCTGCCACCTACTGATATGAAAGAGTATTACAGGGTAACTCTGCCAAGCTCTAGACAGCACCGACACTCAACAACAACACATCATTTGCAGACTATAATTACTGGTTTGCAGAAAATATTTTTTTACCCCAAATGGGTGACATTAGATAATCTCCCACGGCACACCAGGCACAGTGGTTGAAAATCACTGAGCTAGGAAACAAGAAGACCAACGTAACTGTTGCATACAGCAAATGATGAAGCCAGCCCGACTGACAGGCAAAGGCAGGCCTAAATAGTCCCTCTGATTAGTGCTCGGAAAACAGGTGAACGTCCCGAGCACCAATCAGAGACAGGTGGAAACAATAAGCCCCCATGGTAACTAAAAACAAACAAGGGTGCACAAAAACAGGACTCAGGGAGTCCAAAACTAACAGAATATAACAAAAACAGTAGCCTACAGAGTGTTCTACTGTACTGTGCATTACAGTACTCACTGGTAGCCCGGAGGATCCTTCAAGCGTCATTGCTAAGGCAGTCACCCGGCCACTACAACACGTCCACTACGTGGAAATACTTCATCACATCTTGGGTAATTCCACTGAGTTACAACTGGACTTCCATTTGCTGAAGCCACGGGGGGAAGTTGTTCTGCAAAAACGTGGTCAACTTGACATTTGCAGCTACGACCATTGGCCCTATTGTTAACATCGTGTGTCCCGCAATTGCTCACGTCAAAGTCTCACCAGTGTCATGTGGAGCTGATGATGTTGAAGATGAAGTGCATCTCCACCTGGCATTGCCTGGACAGCTGCTGGTAGCTAAGAGCAGTCTTGTTAGCATTAGGTAGCGCCGAGTCTCGTTGAGTCCTGCTAGATCTCACATCTCGTCTTTTGACAACGCTATTGACACTTCTTGTCTCACCCTTCCTTGCAACGCATCTTCCAGTGTGCAAGACAAGCACAGGAATACAAATACAGTAATACTTGTTGTCTTTTTGTATTAGTTTAATTTAACCTGCTCAGTGGCCTTGTGGTTAGAGTGTCCGCCCTGAGATCGGCAGGTCGTGAGTTCAAACCTCGGCCGAGTCATACCAAAGACTATACAAATGGGACCCATTGCCTCCCTGCTTGGCACTCAGCATCATTGGTTGGAACTGGGGGTTAAATCACCTAAATGATCCCCTCACCTCCCAGGGGGTGGAACAAGGAGATGGGTCAAATGCAGAGGGTAATTTCACCACACCTAGTGTGTGTGTGACTATCAGTGGTACTTTAACTTAACTTTAACTTTAATTGCTATATGAATCTTATTAGAACTGTATTTTATATGTACTTCATGTATTCTGTGTACAGTGTGATTGACTTAACTGTTCATTAAGATATCATATTAGGGGTTTTATTATGCAAAATAGGGCTTGGGCGATATAGACCAAAAACTGATACTGTTGTATTTTTAGTAAGATAATTTAGTAATTTTAATAATGATATCCAATACATTATATATTATATATTATATATATTAATATTAATTAATTAATATTATATATATTAAAACAAATTGTGCAAATTGTTTAAGACTGCCTCAGTGTTTTGTGGCTAGATAACCATTGTGAAGAGTACTCAGATGATAAATCCAATTTATAATGATATGTTAGCGTGGAGCCTTCCCCTGACTCTTGATATTATTAGCAACTCTGGCACATTTCGTTGGAGGGTTGGGGTTAAGCATACATTGTTTGTATTATATTTAAACAGTTTTTTTGTCTGCACTGCGCTATACAAATATTAATAGATAACTTAATTTACAAATGTAATGCTACGTTAGCTATCTGGCATTAACCGGACCACATGTAGATGCGATAAACAAGTTAGGTAAAATGCACATTCTTGTACATGGTCATTGTACATAGGGAGACAGACATAACTAAACGTTACCTGTATACTTACAGATTTATGGACTGGAAGGAGTTGAAAGACTCGGTTAATAATCTAACTTTTGAGTCAATTCTCAAGTTTTTCCTTCACTTTACACCCAATGCGGGACAGAGTCTGGTTCATACATGGTGGTAAAGATGGTAACATTTAGAGATGTCCGATAATGGCTTTTTTGCCGATATCCGATATTACGATATTGTCCAACTCTTAATTACCGATTCCGACATCAACCGATACCGAAATACACAGTCATGGAATTAACACATTATTATGCCTAATTTTGTTGTGATGCCCCGCTGGATGCATTAAACAATGTAACAAGGTTTTCCAAAATAAATCAACTCAAGTTATGGAAAAAAATGCCAACATGGCACTGCCATATTTATTATTGAAGTCACATGCCTCAAAACAGCAGCTTGGAATATAGTACATGCTCAGAGAGAGCATGAGGAGTTTGAGGTGGGCGTGATTGGGGGTGAAGGAGGTAGCGGGGGGTGTATATTGTAGCATCCCGGACGAGTTAGTGCTTCAAGGGGTTCTGGGTATTTGTTCTGTTGTGTTTATGTTGTGTTACGGTGCGGATGTTCTCCTGAAATGTGTTTGTCATTCTTGTTTGGTGTGGGTTCACAGTGTGGCGCATATTTGTAACAGTGTTAAAGTTGTTTATACGGCCACCCTCAGTGTGACCTGTATGGCTATTGACCAAGTATGAATGCATTCACTTGTGTGTGTGAAAGGCCGTCGATATTATGTGACTCGGCCGGCACGCAAAGGCAGTGGCTTTAAGGTTTATTGGCGCTCTGTACTTCTCCCTATGTCCGTGTACCACTCCGTACAGCGGCGTTTTAGTCATGAATTGTACTTTTTGAAACTGATACCGATAATTTCCGATATTACATTTTAAAGCATTTATCGGCCGATAATATCAGCAGTCCGATATTATCGGACATCTCTAGTAAAATTATCTACTGTTGTCATTTCCATACAAATTCTGACACGCACTCAAACTGGACTTTTTTCGCTTTAGCAGAAATTGAACTTGTACAGTAGGAAGGGGACTCATATGGGCCCCGTTTGTCGCGGTTAACCTGATACATGAAACGTGACAAATTTGGGGCGTGCACTATCGTCTTTAGCCGCCAGATGGCAGTAGAGTGTTAAATATTTTTTTAAAATGTGTTTTGTAGCAATTCCAACTTTGACCACAGCGTCAGTTAAAATGTAGACTGGCACTTTCCATCATTTTCAGCAGACTGCATTGCACAATAATTAACCCCCCCCTTTTCCTCTCACACGAGATCCACCCGGGAATGAGGCCATGTGAATGTCTTTCCTACTGTACATAGACCTGTAGTCAAAAGCATTAATGGACACATATTAATATAAACCTATTTTATTGCATAAGAACGAACATTCAACACGCCAATAAAAGGCTCTAAGTCAGGGGTGTCAAACTCAAATACAGAGTGGGCCAAAATTTTAAACTGAACAAAGCCGCGGGCCAAGGTTGAACAAATGAACCTTTTAATAGGGACCCAAACAAGTTTTGCATTGAATATTGAACAAGCAAGGCTTATATAACTTTATAGTGACATGCAAAATCGAGTTTCAAATAATAATAATAATTAAAAAATATCAATGGCATATCAAATACAATTTAAATAAAAATGTAATGCCTCTTTTCTATTTGGAGCCTTCTGAGGTAAATATCAACATTAACTTTTCCCACAGGCTAATAAATTAGAAAATAAAATAACAATGAATAGAATGTTAAACTGCTCAGTTTGCGACACACCGATCGAATCTGATGTGCCCAAGCCAGATGCCTGCCATCTTTTCTTGGATGCTAGTTCATTAATGTCGGGGCTCAGGCTTTCAGCTGAGGCAACCTTCATTATCGAACGAAGGTGTTCATCAGTCATTATATCTCGTAGTCCACCCGGACCACAGTCTTGGGGGCGTGCTTTAAAGGCACTGCGTTTATCGTCCTCCGCGAACTGTCGTCATGTCTGCTTTTCATCCATTCCAACAACGTGTCGGCCCGATCACAAAATATGTGCGACTTCAGCACGCACACACACACGTAAATGCCATGCATACTTGGCCAACAGCGATACAGGTTACACTGACGGTGCCAGTATAAATAACTTTAACACTGTTAGAAATATGCGCCACACTGTGAATCCACACCAAACAAGAATGACAAACACATTTCGGGAGAACATCCGCACAGTAACACAACATAAACACAACAAAACAAATACCCAGAATCCCATGGAGCCCTAACTCTTCCGGGCTGCAATATACACCCCCGCTACCACTTCAAGGCCCAAGTGAAATTACACGGCGGGCCATAATTGGCCCGCGGGCCAGAGTTTGACACCCATGCTCTAAGTTATGAGGTCAGTTAGTATTTAAAAACTAACAGAAGACCCAATCAACTTGTAGGCACAAGGGTTAGTTTTCTTTTAAAGGATGAACACACACACACACACACACACACACACACACACACACACACACACACACACACACACACACACACACACACATACTAATATGGAAGGACTGGCTCATGAAATAAAGATGTGTGTGTTTGTGCCGTTATCGAACCAAACTCAGCCTTGCGGCGGCGGGTCTGTCAAAAAAGATGTTGGTTTTTTTTAGATGATATCCATCCAAGCAAGAAACAATCACTTGTTGAGCTGCATGACATCTGTCATTAGTCCTCACAAAGGGAAATAATAACACGAATAGCATTTATCTCTATTTTTGGAACAGACTCTCTTGTCTGTCTCTTTCAATAGAGACAAATCTCCGTTATTACAGAGCATCATAAAAGCATAAAATGAAAAAAGGTGTTTATAGAAATGCTGGTCTGTAGGGAGAAGTGTGGAGATGGTCTACGTCAGTGAGGAGAGGGAATGGGGTGTGGGGGGTATAGGGAGAGGACAAGAACAAACAATTTTCTTGTCTTTTCCTAACTACCGTACATGCGACCCTCTCCTCTCACGTTTCATCTCAGCACCACAAGTCTTTAGTAGTAAACTATAATGCATTGTATGTAATGTGCAAGCATGTTGGCTGCATAGTGGCCCCAAGATGTAGAGAGGGCAGGCAAAGTGCAAGTAAAAGGTGAACAATGAGCAGCGTACTAACATGCACACCCAGGCAGAACTTGACTTGGAGCCCATCCCTCTGATAAGAAGTTGTCTAACTGTCAACCTTCCTGTACTACCTTGCTCACTAACCTGCGAAATAACAGTACAGCGACACTTTGCGTAACAAAAGTGTGGAAATTGTCTTTGAGGTGCAATGTAAAAAATATATATAAAAATATAACTATAAATACAGTCGAGGTTTCTGTGGTTTATCCTTTATACAGTGCTCAATACCGGGGTAGAGCGGAATATACGTTAGGTCAGGAAAAAAACCTAAAGGCTATTTCATCGGCTTGTAGGGATTTTTTTCCTGACCTAACGTATAACTATAAATAACATTTATTTTTTTAATAATATAAAAAGAAGAGACTCTTACCAGGAGGACTTTGAGTTTGATGCGCAGACGCGGTACCGTGAGTACGCATGCAGCTGCGGCTTCCAAACATTTGATCGCTTGCCCGTACGTGCGTGCCGCTATGTGCATGTCACGTACGTAACTTTGGGGACTTTGGGGAAATATATGTGCTGTATGAACTTTGGGGAGGTGAACGGTACTTTGGGCTGTGGGATTGAGTGTGTTGTGCAGGTGTTTGAGTTGTATTGGCGGGTTATATGGACGGGAGGGGGGAGGTGTTTGTTATGCGGGATTAATTTGTGGCATATTAAATATAAGCCTGGTTGTGTTGTGGCTAATAGAGTATATATATGTCTTGTCTTTATTTACTGTACTTTATTTACTAGTCATTCCCAGCTGAATATCAGGTCCCACCCGCCTCTCACAGCATCTTCCCTATCTAAATCGCTCCCACTGCCCTCTAGTCCTTCACTCTCACTTTCCTCATCCACAAATCTTTCATCCTCGCTCAAATTAATGGGGAAATCGTCGCTTTCTCGGTCCGAATCTCTCTCGCTGCTGGTGGCCATGATTGTAAACAATGTGCAGATGTGAGGAGCTCCACAACCTGTGACATCAGGCTACTCGTCTGCTACTTCCGGTACAGCCAAGGTTTTTTTTATCAGCGACCAAAAGTTGCAAACTTTTTCGTCGATGTTCCCTACTAAATCCTTTAAACAAAAATATGGCAATATCGCGAAATGATCAAATATGACACATAGAATGGACCTGCTATCCCCGTTTAAATAAGAAAATCACATTTCAGTAGGCCTTTAAAAATCGATATTATATATCCCCAGAAAAAGTATTGCGATATATTGCCATGTCTGTATTTTTAAAGTTAAAGTTAAAGTACCACTGATAGTCACATACACACACACACACACACACACACACACTAGGTGGGGTGAAATTAGGGTGAGGGGAGCAATGAGCAGCAGCGGTGGCTGCGTTTGGTAATTATTTTGGTGATTTAATCTCCAATTTCAAGGTAATGGGTCCCATTTCTATAGTCTTTGGTATGACTCGGCCGGGGTTTGAACTCACGACCTACCGATCTTAGAGCGGACAGTCTAACCACAAGGTTACTGAGCAGGTTTTGCCTACACCAAAAAGTCTATAATTGTTCATATTATTTCTCATTAACAGAACTATCCAGCCTCCTATGTGATTATAGTTTATTAGAATAGCGCCATTGCAGTACCACAGTGATCACATGTGCCAGTAGGTTGTGAGTTCAAACCCCGGCCGAGTCATACCAAAGACTATAAAAATGGGACCCATTACCTTCCTGCTTGGCACTCAGCATCAAGGGTTGGAATTGGGGGTTAAATCACCAAAAAATGATTCCCGAGCGCGGCCACCGCTGCTACCCACTGCTCCCCTCACCTCCCAGGGGGTGATTAAGGGTGATGGGTCAAATGCAGAGAATAATTTCGCCACACCTAGTGTGTGTGTGACAATCATTGGTACTTTGACTTTGAACCAAGAAAACGCAAGCTTTCTTATGCAAACTGTAGACCGCTTCTCTATTATTTATCGTTGCGCACCCCCCAACCTCTTTGCCGCAACTGTAAATGGTATAATTTGTCTATAAAATTGTTCTAAGTACATCTGTGCATAACATTGTATCCTTATTAACAATCAAGAAAAGAAAACATGAATAAAAATAGATCAACTTACAATACACAATACCAGAAAAGATGCAAAATGCATTCATTTGCCTTGAATTTATTTAGTCTTTATTCTTATCTAAATTTTTAGATCGACTTTGAACCATTTGATACTGAAAATTAAAACAAATCAATAAATATTACATTCAAATTAAAAAAACTAACTGACAAAATAAAAATGAATGAATCCAATTTTGCTGATTTTGTTGTTGTTTTGTTTTCATCAAAACGAGAAAGTGATGATATCAGTAGAACAACCTGCATTTAGTTTAAATAATAATGAGTCGTATATTGGAATATGGGATCCATAATTTAAATTTGTTTCAACTATTAAATGAACCTAAAATATGACTTATTTTATCTTTGTGGAAAATATTGGACACATTTAGTTCTGCACTCATTCATGTATTTGTCACATTATTTAGGTACTATTATTTCATCATTTAACCATTTATATATTATCAATTATGCTATCATTGATTTTTAATTTATTTTTAAAAAGTTGTAGAAGTAATCTCTGCTTCATACTACCGTATTTTTCGGACTAAAAGGCACACTTAAAATCCTTTGTTTCCCTCAAAACTCGACAGTGCGCCTTTTCACCAGGGGCACCTGATGTACGGAATAATTATGGTTTTGCTAACTGACCTCAAAGCAGTTTTATTCGGTACATGGTGTAATGATAAGTGTGACCAGTAGATGGCAGTCAAACATAAGAGATACATGTAGACTGCACTATGATGGCAATATGACTCAAGTAAACAACACCAACATTTTATATGTTCCGTTGAAAATATAGAACATTACACACGGCGCTCAAAAATCTATCAAAATGTTTTAGTACGACTTTGGTAAGCTATGAAGCCGCACCGCTTGATGTGCTTCAACATACGAGTATTATTAAAACGATTCTGATTATTATGGTGTGTGTGTATACAATAAGACATTATCTGCCGTTTTGTTTCGCAATATTATGCAAAAGCAACTTTTCTTACCTTCTGGTACCTGCTGATCTGTATTTGGGATCTGCATAAATCCTGAAAAATTGCGCGCGTCCGCTTTTCTAGTCCGTGCCGACGCCGTAGTCGATAAGCTTCTTTTTTCTCTCTATCGTCTTGTTATGGGACATTCATCCTCCGCTGTTGCCATTTCTAATATAAAGTAGTGTAAAGTTCTTACCGTATTTTTCGGACTATAAGTCGCAGTTTTTTTCATAGACCCACTTCCTGGGAAACTTATCAAGGAGCTTTTTGTATTATTAGGTCCATCAGTGCTAAATATTATAAACTTATCACTTTCCTCTGGCACTGTTCCCCTAGCATTCAAGAAAGCGGTTATTCATCCTCTGCTCAAAAGACCTAACCTTGATCCTGACCTCATGGTAAACTACCGACCGGTGTCCCACCTTCTCTTTATTTCGAAAATCCTCGAAAAAATTGTCGCACAGCAGCTAAATGAACACTTAGTTTCTAACAATCTCTGTGAACCTTTTCAATCCGGTTTCAGGGCAAATCACTCTACGGAGACAGCCCTCGCAAAAATGACTAATGATCTACTGCTAACGATGAATTCTGATGCGTCATCTATGTTGCTGCTTCTTGATCTTAGCGCTGCTTTCGATACCGTCGATCATAATATTTTATTAGAGCGTATCAAAACACGTATTGGTATGTCAGACTTAGCTTTGCCGTGGTTTAACTCTTATCTTACTGACAGGATGCAATGCGTCTCCCATAATAATGTGACCTCGGACTATGTTACGGTAACGTGCGGAGTTCCTCAGGGTTCGGTTCTTGGCCCTGCACTCTTTAGTATTTACATGCTGCCGCTAGGCTACATCATACGCAAATACGGTGTTAGCTTTCATTGTTATGCTGATGACACCCAACTCTACATGCCCCTAAAGCTGACTAACACGCCGGATTGTAGTCAGCTGGAGGCGTGTCTTAATGAAATTAAACAATGGATGTCCGCTAACTTCTTGCAACTCAACGCCAAGAAAACGGAAATGCTGATTATCGGTCCTGCTAAACACCGACATTTATTTAATAATACCACATTAACATTTGACAACCAAACAATTACACAAGGCGACTCAGTAAAGAATCTGGGTATTATCTTCGACCCAACTCTCTCCTTTGAGTCACACATTAAGAGTGTTACTAAAACGGCCTTCTTTCATCTCCGTAATATCGCTAAAATTCGTTCTATTTTATCCACTAGCGACGCTGAGATCATTATTCATGCGTTCGTTACGTCTCGTCTCGACTACTGTAACGTATTATTTTCGGGTCTCCCTATGTCTAGCATTAAAAGACTACAATTGGTACAAAATGCGGCTGCTAGACTTTTGACAAGAACAAGAAAGTTTGATCATATTACGCCTATACTGGCTCACCTGCACTGGCTTCCTGTGCACTTAAGATGTGACTTTAAGGTTTTACTACTTACGTATAAAATACTACACGGTCTAGCTCCGTCCTATCATGTCAATTGTATTGTACCATATGTCCCGGCAAGAAATCTGCGTTCAAAGAACTCCGGCTTATTAGTGATTCCCAGAGCCCAAAAAAAGTCTGCGGGCTATAGAGCGTTTTCTATTCGGGCTCCAGTACTATGGAATGCCCTCCCGGTAACAATTAGAGATGCTACCTCAGTAGAAGCATTTAAGTCCCATCTTAAAACTCATTTGTATACTTTAGCCTTTAAATAGCCCCCCTGTTAGACCAGTTGATCTGCCGTTTCTTTTCTTTTCTCCTCTGCTCCCCTCTTCCTTGTGGAGGGGGGGGGCACAGGTCCGGTGGCCGTGGATGAAGTGCTGGCTGTCCAGAGTCGGGACCCGGGGTGGATCGCTCGCCTGTGCATCGGCTGGGAACATCTCTGCGCTGCTGACCCGTCTCCGCTCGGGATGGTGTCCTGCTGGCCCCACTATGGACTGGACTCTTACTATTATGTTGGATCCACTATAGACTGGACTCTCACAATATTATGTCAGACCCACTCGACATCCATTGCTTTCGGTCTCCCCTAGAGGGGGGGGGGTTACCCACATATGCGGTCCTCTCCAAGGTTTCTCATAGTCATTCACATCGACGTCCCACTGGGGTGAGTTTTTCCTTGCCCTTATGTGGGCTTTGTACCGAGGATGTCGTTGTGGCTTGTGCAGCCCTTTGAGACACTTGTGATTTAGGGCTATATAAATAAACATTGATTGATTGATAGTTTGGTCGGTGGTGCGACTTATACTCAGGAGCGACTTATGTGTGAAATTATTAACACATTACCGTAAAATATCAAATAATATTATTTAGCTCATTCACGTAAGAGACTATACGTATAAGATTTCATGGGATTTAGCGATTAGGAGTGACAGATTGTTTGGTAAACGTATAGCATGTTCTATATGTTATAGTTATTTGAATGACTCTTACCATAATATGTCACGTTAACATACCAGGCACGTTCTCAGTTGGTTATTTATGCGTCATATAACGTACACTTATTCAGCCTGTTGTTCACTATTCTTTATTTATTTTAAATTGCCTTTCAAATGTCTATTCTTGGTGTTGGGTTTTATCAAATAAATTTCCCCCAAAAATATGACTTATACTCCAGTGCGACTTATATATGTTTTTTTCCTTCTTTATTATGCATTTTCGGCAGGTGTGACTTATACTCCGGTGCGACTTATACCGCGGTACTTAAAATACGGTACTTATATCTGTCAGTAAACTCTCCATGAAAGCGCTAAAACATACCGGTGGAGTGAGTTTACATTATTCACCCAAGGAACTATATTTATTAAAGACTTCCGGTCGGACGGTTTTTCACGGGACACATTTCCGGTGTTGTTTCCGGATGAGGAGATGCTGCTCCGTTATTGATTTAAGTAAAGTCTGAATGTCATTGAAACAGTTAGCTCCATCTTTTGACACTTTGTTCACTTTCGTCCTTGCACGCTACACCGCTACAACAAAGATGACGGGGAGAAGACGCTGCCGAAGGTGAGCCACGTAAATGAGACCGCCCACAAAACTGAAGCAAGTGTCAGAAAATGGCTTGAAGATGATCTGTAAAACATAATCTATGCAACATTTTGACCAAAGAACCACTATTACATGTTATGTAGACCACAAGGACGTATTTTACATTTAAAAAAAAAAGAAAAGAAAAAATATGAGGACGGCGGAAAAGATCATCAGGACTCCTCTTCCTCCTATCCAGGAGATCGCAAAAAGCCGCTGCCTGACCAGGGCTCAGAAAATCTGCAAAGACTCCTCCCACCCCTACCAAGGACTGTTTTCACTGCTGGACTCTAGAAAGAGGTTCCGCAGCCTCCGAAGCAGAACCTCCAGGTTCTGTAACAGCTTCTTCCCTCAGGCCGTAAGACTCTTGAACGCATCATAATTAAATCATCCCCTCAACTCCTCCCAAAATGGATTAACTCGCTGGAATAAAAAAGACAATATAACATACATACATAAACATGGACGCATGTGAAAAAGTGCAATATATTTATCTGTACAGTAATCTATTTATTTATTTATATATATTTATTTATTTTATAAATATATTATATATATTATTTGTATATATTTATTTATTTATATATGCAACGTATTGCTTTTTTATCCTGCACTACCATGAGCTTATGTAACGAAATTTCGTTCTTATCTGTACTGTAAAGTTCAAATTTGAATGACAATAATAAAGGAAGTCTAAGTCTAAGTCTAAGATATATATAATAAAAATAATAATCATAATAAAATTAAAATTAAAATAAAATAATATGACTCCTATAATCCGGTGCACTTTATATATGAAAAAAGATCAAACGTAGACCATTCATCGGCAGTGCGCCTTATAATGTGGTGCACCCTATGGTCCGGAAAATACGGTACTCCTTTTCAAGCATGTTCAACGATACAACATAATTTATGTTGAAATAAATGTTAACGAACATTTGCACTACATGTTGGTTATAGAAAAAAAGCGTTGAGAAAAGGCTTAATGAAGATATATACAAGTTTCATGAATGATTATTTATCCAACTACAACAATTAATAAATGTTGAAAGGCTATAAAAGTGAGACATTGGATCCTAATTGTCTTTTAAAAATACACTTATTGTTTTCAGCAGCAAACCTTGTATTCTTTTGTCCATTGTTGGGAGAATGTGTGAAGGGAATATTTGCAGCTTTTATTACCCAGGTAGCTATTTGCATTTGTACTGTAGGTGTGAATATTAATAACGTGTGACTTTACACTGGTTTGCACTGTAATGAATAAATGATGGCAGGATTTGACAATACAACATTTATGATTTCGCTGCATCGTCAGTTTACTGTACAGTACAGTAAGTGCACACGCGCAATAAAATTATGGATTGCTATCTTTGTCAAGGAAACACTTCAATGTTTATTCCGACAGTTTGATTATGATTCGTGCCCAGCATGGACACAAGTCATTTAAAACATTTTAAATCACTGAAATTTTCGGGCAAAAACGCAGAGCCTTTAGTCAGTATTTTCTATTTTCCTGAGTTATTGTGTTTATTTCCCGTTCGCTACTCTTACTCTGGTACTGCAACTACTTCCTGTTCCTGCCTGTTTTGCCTCCATGTGCCATTTAATGTTTACCTAATTTGTTTCCTGATCAGCAACCAGGAGTCGCCCATGGCCATGGTTGCTAATCAGGAGTCCCTTTAAGCCAGTGTCGGTACGTTGTACTTTTGTTGGGTCTCAATTGCATGTGTCAATTTTTGTGAGTTTAGTGAATTAAGGTAGAGAATTCCATAGGATTTATGATATTGATAGTTCCTTACACCTCCACCTCGGTTACTGTTTGGATCTTTGTTCGTTTAGTTTTTTTTAACTCACTCGTGGACCTCCGCTTCATCCACACTGGTGCTAATGTACCTGAATTGTCATCAATCAAACATTATTTTCACTTGCACATTGCCTCTAGTCCAGGGGTGTCAAACTCAAATACAGAGTGGGCCAAAATTTAAAACTGAACAAAGCCGCGGGCCAAGATTGAACAAATTAACCTTTTTGATTGGGACCCAAACAAGTTTTGCATTAAATATTGAACAAGCAAGGCTTATATAACTTTATAGTGACATGCAAAATCGAGTTTCAATTAATAACAATAATAATTAAAAAATATCAATGGCATATTAAATACAATTTAAATAAAAATTGAATGCCTCTTTTCTATTTGCAGCCTTCTGAGGTAAATGTCAACATTAACTTTTTCCACAGGCTAATAAATTTGAAAATAAAATAATGAATAAACCAACCATTCAGGACTTTAAACTGCTCAGTTTGCAACACACTGATCTAATCCGATGTGCCCAAGCCAGATACCTGCCATCTTTTCTTGGATGCTAGTTCATTAATGTCGGGGCTCAGGCTTTGAGCTGAGGCAACCTTCATTATCGAACAAAAGTGTTCATCAGTCAATATATCTTGTATTCCACAGTCTTGGGGGCGTGCCTTACAGGCACTGCTTTTAACGTTCTCTATGAGCTGACATCACGTCCGCTTTTCATCCCTTCTAACAACGTGCCCGCCCAGTCACAAGATATGAGCGGCTCCTGTACGCACACACACGTAAATGCAACACATACTTCATCAACAGCGATACAGTTTACACTGAGAGTGGCCGTATAAGCAACTTTAACATTGCTAGAAATATACGCCACACTGTGAATCCACACCAAACAAGAATGACAAACACATTTTGGGAGAACATCCTCACAGTAACACAACATAAACACAACAGAACAAATACCCAGAACCCTTTGCAGCACTAACTCTTCCGGGACGCTACAATATACACCCCCGCTACCTCCAAAACCCCCCCCACACACACACACACATACATACACACACCTTGTAGCGTCCCGGAAGACGTAGTGCTGCAAAGGGTTCTGGGTATATGTTCTGTTGTGTTTATGTTGTGTTACGGTGCGGCTGTTCTCCCGAAATGTGTTTGTCATTCTTGTTTGGTGTGGATTCACAGTGTGGTGTATATTTCTAACAATGTTAAAGGTTTTTATACTGGTACCCTCAGTGTGACCTGTATGGCTGAAGATCAAGTATGCGTTGCATTCATTTCTTTGTACGTGCCAAAGCCGCACATATTATGTAACTGGACGAAAAGGGGACGTTACAATTCTCTGGAGGGGCACTGAAATTTGGGAGTCTCCCGGGAGGTTTGGCAAGTATGAGAATTAGTGGTGTACCGCGGCACCACCGCTGTATATAATCGGCGGGCTAGCTCTAGTGTTAATTTGATATCACCTCACGGGCCAAGTGAAATTACACAGCGGGCCAAATTTGGCCCGCGGGCCAGAGTTTGACACCCATACTCTAGTCCCTGCATTCCGGGTCACTTTGCAAACAACGCACCGTGACACACGTTGATCGGAAGTTGTCCTTTTACATTAAATACAAATTTCTAATAATTAAAAAATCTAAATGTTTTCATTTTAAAATAAATTTAAGAAGTACTCATTTACATTATGATTAATTGTTAATATAATCATTAATAATACATTTAGATTTAATTAGACTTAGACTTAGACAAACTTTAATGATCCACAAGGGAAATTGTTCAACACAGTAGCTCAGTTACAATGATGGAAAGGACAATGCAGGTATAAATAGACTAATATAGCGATAAAAAATCTAACATATATACGAATATATACATAATATGTGTACAAAATAATATATATACAGATATATTATATTATGTCTATAACATATATACAATATATACAATATATATTACAATAATATTTGTTTGAAATCATGTAAAAAATACAACTGCTTATGTAAAATATAATAATCTGTGAAAAAAAAGTCAATTTTTCTGACCTAAATACAATATTGATAGTTTTTATGCACACATAAATGTCTACATGATAAAAATGATTTCTCCGTGACGCAAATAGGGGATTTAGGGATGACTGAATGTTCTTATCCTACATTCCTAGACGTCGACATGACAAGCCGCCCTCCATGATGAGGTCAAAGGTCCCGTGTACCAGTGACCAGACTGATGATAAACGCACAACAAGCATAAACATACACACATCTGTAATATGCGGCACATGTATTTTCATGATTGCTTATCTGGCACCCACATACACACACTTGTCTTGCACTTTCATTTTCTCATCGTGTAATCAGCAGGGGAATACACACTCTCACACACACTCACACACACAAACTCACCTCCTGAGCCACAAGGGAGGAGATGCGCACAGCCCTTCGGACCCTGGCGTTCCTGCCCCCCTCCTGGGGGAGACTGTCTCTCCCGCTCAGCGACATCTCGCTCATCTGCTCGGCCCAGGACCCTCGGCCCACGGGCACCGACACGTCCCGCCGGGCTTCCCCCATGCCTCCCCAGCTGCCCCCCCGAGCCCGTCCGCCATCGGCACTGCCCCGTCCTGCCACTCCGTCGGCCGTCCCCCTACCCCTCGGGTCTCTCACACAGGTGGAAAGGGCCGAGGCCCCTCGGTGCCCTCCTCCACTTCCTCCTCAGTGATGGGGTACCCCACTTTTGGGCTCCTGTGGTAGGTCCCCTCAGCCTTCGCCCGTCTTCTTCTTGCGCGCTCGCTGTGGGGTGCTGCCGCTGTGTTCGGGGGTTCGCCACTGAGGAGCGATCTCCAATCAGAACCACAGCTGTGCTGCTGAGCGCTCAGACTAACTCCTACTGCTGCTGTTGAGACATCTCTCGCCTCACGCCCTCCCCCGCCTGTGTCAGCCCGTCTCTCTCTGCCGGCAAAGCTCTCTCGCTCCTTCTTTCACAAAGGAGCGCTCAGCCTGCCTCCTTTTTTAGGATCTCGCAGAGTTTTCATGCAGGATTACCTTTCCTCGGCTAAAGCGTATTCATCAGATTACTCGCCTTCATTCTGAGGAACCTTTAGAAACTGTTGGACCCCCTGGTCGTTCTGATACCAACATCATCCGCGTATTGCAGCATCAGCAAAAACAAGCCGTTGCTTACATGTTGTCATGTCTGTGTTGATCATGTTTTTGTTTGGCCATGTGCTGTTTGTTTTTTGGACACTTTCTTAGTTCCTGGTTGTTCACTCCCTTGTTTTGTTTCCATAGCAACCCATTAGTTTTCACCTGTCATGTCACGCACCTGTTTCACGTTTTGAGTCACGCACCTGTTGTTAATCATGTCTATGTTATTTAAGCTTTTCATTTTCTGTTGGTCAGCCTGGCGACATCACATTTATGCTCTGCACACTTTATCATCACTCTGCTTCATGCCATGTTCACAGTTCCTTGCCAAGTAAGTTTTTGTTTCATGTTCATAGGTTTTTGCCTTTTTGCAAGTTTTGTTTCAGTAGTCAAGTTTGTTCTCCGCCTTCGTGCGCGCCTTTTGTTGTCATAGCCAAGTTGTTTTACCTCCGCTGTGAGCGCCTTTTGTTTATACCTTTTTTGAGCTTTTTGAGTTAAAATATTAAACATGTACTCACATTCACATCTTGCCCGCGCCAATTTTCCGTTGCCTTCCGGAAAAACAAACCCCAAGGACCAAGTCCTGACATTATGTCGCCAGCTATGACATGATTAACAACAGGTGCGTGACTCAAAACGTGAAACAGGCGCGTGACATGACAGGTGAAAACTAATGGGTTGCTATGGAAACAAAACAAGGGAGTGAACAACCAGGAACTAAGAATGTGTCCAAAAAACAAACAGCACATCGCCAAACAAAAACATGATCAACACAGACATGACAACATGTTTACTTGAGACTTAGGCCACAGACAGAATTGATGGTAATCAAGGTATTAGGTATGCTAATCAGCCTAAGGAAGCTTATTTACATTCTTTACTTGTAATTAGAGATGTCCGATAAAAGCGTTAAAATGTAATATCGGAAATTATCGGTATCGTTTTTTTTCTTTCATCAGTATCGTTTTTTTTTGGTTTTTTTTTAATTAAATCTACATACAAAACACAAGATACACTTATAATTAGTGCACCAACCCAAAAAACCTCCCTCCCCCATTTACACTCATTCACACAAAAGGGTTGTGTCTTTCTGTTATTAATATTCTGGTTCCTACATTATATATCAATATATATCAATACAGTCTGCAAGGGATACAGTCCGTAAGCACACATGATTGTGCGTGCTGCTGGTCCACTAATAGTACTAACCTTTAACAGTTAATTTTATTTATTTTAATTAACTACTAGTTTCTATGTAACTGTTTTTATATTGTTTTACTTTCTTTTTTATTCAAGAAAATGTTTTTTATTTATTTATCTTATTTTATTCATTTTTTTAAAAAGTACCTTATCTTCACCGTACCTGGTTGTCCAAATTAGGCATAAGAATGTGTTAATTTCACGACTGCATATATCAGTTAATATCGCTATCGGTTGATATCGGTATCGGTAATTAAAGAGTTGGACAATATCAGAATATCGGATATCCCTATTATTTATTGATATTTACTGTCTATTGGGGTACGCCGCAAACGTTTAAAAAAATGCTCAAAATGATGATGCTCAAAGTTTCTTCACTTCTGGGCCAAGTTCATGATGCTTTTTCCTGATTTTGAGTCACAATTCACTCTGATTGACCACAAAGAGCTACAGCACCACCTGCGGCGTCAGTATGTGATGGACTGCAATGATTACAGTGTTCAAATAAACAACCCAATCCTATAAATCTCCGTCGCTTGTAGTTTGATTGTTCTGTTCTTTTTCTCAGCATGCATGAAGCAAGCCTCTGAGAGACGACTAACAAGGTACTGAAAATCAACACAATTATTGTATTCCTACATGTCTTAAGTGAATACGTGACATTTGAGCATGATTACAGTCATGGAGAGCTTTTTTTTTTTAAGTTTGCGCTATACTTAAGTTGTTTATTTTTTTATATGCACATACATAAGACTTTTTTCTTTTCTTTTTTTTACCAGACTATAGCTTTGTGTTCAAAATTCAGGTCTCATAAGAGAAGATTAAATAAACTGGAAATCTTACATTAAACATTTACAACAAAATATTCTGTATTAACTTGGGGTGTCCAACTATGTTATTGATATCGGATATCAGTCTAATATCAGCAAAAACAAAACATCTAAATGTTCTACGATAAGCACACCAGGTTGGTATTTTCTTGTATTTTAGGCAAGTAATTTACAAAAGGTAAACATGGTAGGCTACAGGCTACTAGGAACAAGTCGCTACACAACAGCTAAGCACACAATGGCACACAAGCTAGACATATGTAACACATGTCGTTTAGTTAACAATATTGTAGTATATACAAGTATCAAATGATTATAGTTGCATATTACTTACATACAAAGCCTCTAAGGCAGAAACGTATTAGAAAGTATCCAGTAACAATTGTGTCCGCATCATTCAACAAGCTTAACTTCATACATTATTATGGCCACTAGGTGTCTCCAAGAACAATTAACACTCCACTTCAACTTAAAGACAGCATAAAGCTGTTCCAGATAGTTAATAAAAAACTTTTTTTTTAAATTTTTTTATCCTGGGTTTGCTTTACCAGGCCAAGGATTATCACCGTTTTTGTCCGCCCCCATTTTCTTCTTTCACTCGGTAGTATATTTGTACCTTCTCTAATGGTTTCTCCTCCCACCAATTTCCTGTCATTCTCATTGCACCTTTTTGTCAAACAATTCTTGAGTTGTAGCTTTAGTTTGGTTATTCCACGGCACCGGACGTGTTTCGCTCCAATCTACCCTGAGGACTATTGCACTCTACGGGTTGGATCGACAAAGGCGGGGGTCAGCAACCCGCGGTCTCTTTAGCGCCGCCCTAGTGGCTCCCTGGACCTCTTTCAAAGATGTGTGAAAATGGAAAAAGATGACGAAAAAAATGTCTTGTTTTAATATATTTTCTGTAGGAGAACAAACATGACACAAAACTTCCTAATTGTTAGAAATCCCAATGTTTGTTAAACATGCTTCACTGATGAGAGGATTTGGCAAGCATCGTTTTGTCCTACTAATTTCAACGATCCATCCATCGTAGTTTGTTAACATGTACAACTTTCTCCGATGCTGCCACAGACAGATGTATTCAATGCCACTCCTTTATCTATTTTTTTCTACCAAACGTTTTATGCTGTGCGTGAATGCACAAAGGTGAGCTTTGTTGATTTTATTGATTTGCTGGAGTGCTTATCAGGCATATTTGGTTAATCCATGACCGCAAGCTAATCGATGCTAACATGCTATTTAGGCTAGCTGTGTATACATATTGCATCATTATGCCTCATTCGTAGATATATTTGAGCTCATTTAATTTCCTTTACTTATGTCCTCTGTGTATTTAATTTTTATTTGCATGTTCCATGTCACATTATCTGTATTTTCCTGCATTTCTCATAGTTGTTAGTGTGCCATGTTGTTCCAGACCACAGCAAACGTTACCCAGCTTGCAAAGATTGTAATAAATCCATTAGAAGAAGACAGCCTGCCGTTTCCATAAACTTGGACACACACATTTATACCTTTGGCCATTCTGAGCCAGTAATTTCCAGAAGTTATCTCATCCTATGAGAAGCCTCCATTTTACTGATGATTTCCAATGTTGCAAAAATGTGTCGAATAAAAATTAAAATGCAACATTTCTGTCAACGAAGATTTGCGTCAGCCTTTGATAGTAGGCTAATATAGCTAATATAGACACTTACATCATATGTTGCCTTCATTATAACACTTATATTAGGCTTTTAATTTTTTGCTACTCCAGACAGATTTTTTTTTTCTATTTTTGGTCCAACATGGCTCTTTCAACATTTTTTAGAATAGGCGACCCCTGGACTAAGGTGTGCGTGTTTTCAAACATGTGCAAACTTGAGCTGATCTACTAAGAAGGTGCAGAGGATTGTGTCTGTTAAATGACCAAAATAGTTCACGCAATCCATTCAGTGCGTTTGTCTTCATGAATATGCAGAATATATGCTGAATATTACAACACAATACTGGGAGGAGGAAATGCAAATACAATCATTAAGCGTCTGAACCTGAAAGTGTTTGAGGCCAATATTTCTGTGTCTATATTTAGCACGTTTGGTACAGTTACGTACGTATAAATGGGTGTAAGAAAGACGGCAAGCGCACTGCAATGACAGACGGCGAAGAGTACTTGAACTGCGTCTCAACATATTTGGACAGTCAGAAAAAAAAAAGACAGTCTATTTAGCAATTACATTTTATAATTGTATAGCTGCTGGATGACTTTTGTTTGCAATACGTACACTGATGCCTAGAGGGTGCCAACTTTCCAATGTATTTTACACAGTACATCCCGCCCTTTCACGGCTTCTAGTACACAATGACGTAATCCGTGATGGGCAAGCGACTTGGAAAATGTAGTAACCTAAGCTACAAATTACACTCGATTAAATGTAGCTAAGCTCCAGGGAAGGCTGTATCCTCGGGAAATTGTAGCAAGCTTCTCTGCAAGCTACAAACCCCGTTTCCATATGAGTTGGGAAATTGTGTTAGATGTAAATATTAACGGAATACAATGATTTGCAAATCATTGTCAACCCATATTCAGTTGAATATGCTACAAAGACAACATATTTGATGTTCAAACTGAAACATTTTTTTTTTTGCAAATAATCATTAACTTTAGAATTTGATGCCAGCAACACGTGACAAAGAAGTTGGGAAAGGTGGCAATAAATACTGATAAAGTTGAGGAATGCTCATCAAACACTTATTTGGAACATCCCACAGGTGAACAGGCAAATTGGGAACAGGTGGGTGCCATGATTGGGTATAAAAGTAGATTCCATGAAATGCTCAGTCATTCACAAACAAGGATGAGGCGAGGGTCACCACTTTGATAACAAATGCGTGAGCAAATTGTTGAACAGTTTAAGAAAAACCTTTCTCAACCAGCTATTGCAAGGAATTTAGGGATTTCACCATCTACGGTCCGTAATATCATCAAAGGGTTCAGAGAATCTGGAGAAATCACTGCACGTAAGCAGCTAAGCCCGTGACCTTCGATCCCTCAGGCTGTACTGCATCAACAAGCGACATCAGTGTGTAAAGGATATCACCACATGGGCTCAGGAACACTTCAGAAACCCACTGCCAGTAACTACAGCTGGTCACTACATCTATAAGTGCAAGTTAAAACTCTCCAATGCAAGTCGAAAACCGTTTATCAACAACACCCAGAAACGCTGTCGGCTTCGCTGGGCCTGAGCTCATCTAAGATGGACTGATACAAAGTGGAAAAGTGTTCTGTGGTCTGACGAGTCCACATTTCAAATTGTTTTTCGAAACTGTGGACGTCGTGTCCTCCGGACCAAAGAGGAAAAGAACCATCCGGATTGTTATAGGCGCAAAGTTGAAAAGCCAGCATCTGTGATGGTATGGGGGTGTGTCAGTGCCCAAGACATGGGTAACTTACACATCTGTAAAGGCGCCATTAATGCTGAAAGGTACATAAAGGTTTTGGAGCAACATATGTTGCCATCCAAGCAACGTTGCCATGGTTATTTCAGCAAGACAATGCCAAGCCACGTGTTACATCAACGTGTCTTCATAGTAAAAGAGTGCGGGTACTAGACTGGCCTGCCTGTAGTCCAGACCTGTCTCCCATTGAAAATGTGTGGCGCATTATGAAGCCTAAAATACCACAACGGAAACCCCCGGACTGTTGAACAACTTAAGCTGCACATCAAACAAGAATGTGAAAGAATTCCACCTGAGAAGCTTAAAAAATGTGTCTCCTCAGTTTCCAAACGTTTACTGAGTGCTGTTAAAAGGAAAGGCCATGTAACACAGTGGTGAACATGCCCTTTCCCAACTACTTTGGCACGTGTTGCAGCCATGAAATTCTAAGTTAATTATTATTTGCAAAAAAAAAATTAAGTTTATGAGTTTGAACATCAAATATCTTGTCTTTGTAGTGCATTCAATTGAATATGGGTTGAAAATGATTTGCAAATCATTGTATTCCGTTTATATTTACACCTAACACAATTTCCCAACTCATATGGAAACGGGGTTTGTACATCGAACCTACATTTAATGGCATTTCTATCTATGGGCCCACATGTATAATATCAATGTTAATGTAACTGAGAATGTAAAAATGGACCCAATTAGGGTCCATTACTATTAACTATCTGCCATTTAGCTGAGGACACCCTACAACTACCTCTAGGGGTCCTCACACCACACTGTATGTATTTATTTAGTTTGCCTTTTCTTTGGCCCACCTCTATAATGATATTCATTTTCTCTACCTACAGTACAGAAACAACATCTATATACCTGTATATCTTGACAAAAACAACAACAATGACTTGTGTATTGTTTGGGAACAGTTGATAATGGTTATGTGCAGTAAAACCTTTCATGAACTCAACTCATCTTAATGTGTGTTCCTAAATTTGTGTTGGACGTTTTAGATGAAGAGAGTAGTTATGATCAACTAAAAACTAAGGGTTTGGACCATACTTGCCAACCTTGAGACCTCCGAATTCGGGAGATGGGGCGGGGGGCGTGGTTGGGTTGCGGGGTTGGGGGTTGGGGTTGAGGTGCAGGCAGCATACCCCTTCCCCTTCGAGCTGTCCTGGATGAAATGAAATTCTTTTTTTCCAATCATTTTGGAACTTGCAAGCGTATTTCTTCTTCTTACTCGTCGTCACCATGTCTCTTCTTCGTTCTTCTGCTTCGTCTCCTTCTTGTTGTGTGTGCAGTTGTGCACTGAGCTCCAAAAGCCGTAGATGTTATTGAAGCGTCCCGGAAGAGTTAGTGATGCAAGGGGTTCTGGGTATTTGTTCTGTTGTGTTTATGTTGTGTTACGGTGCGGATGTTCTCCCGAAATGTGTTTGTCATTCTTGTTTGGTGTGGGTTGACAGTGTGGCACATATTTGTAACAGTGTTAAAGTTGTTTATACGGCCACCCTCAGTGTGACCTGTATAGCTCTTGACCAAGTATGCATGGCATTCACTTGTGTGTGTGTGTGCGCTTGAAATTAACATTATCATTAAACCAGTTAAAAGATCATACAATGTGTCAGCATTTCTTGACATCTTCGAGTAAAGACCATTGTTAAACCCGTCCAACGCTACATTATTATGTGACTGGGCCGGCATGCTGTTTTAATGGAGGAAAAGTGGACGCCTGGACAGCATGCGGCTGTTAAGGGGTGAAGGTTTCAGGTGAGAGAGGACGCTAAAGGCAATGCCTTTAAGGCACGCCCCCAATATTGTTGGCCGGGTGGAAATCGGGAGAAATTCGGGAGAATGGTTGCCCCGGGAGATTTTCGGGAGGGGCACTGAAATTCGGGAGTCTCCCGGGAAAATCGTGAGGGTTGGCAAGTATGGTTTGGACATTCTTTTCTCTAAACACTTTCATTTGGCTAAGGACACGTATTATTGTGGCTTTTCTACACGTCATCTTCATCACTAAAGGAAACATTTAATGTGCAGGAGAGAATACCTCTGCCATTTTTAACTGTTTTTTTTTTTTTTTTTTGGAGTTGTCAGCTTGAAGCGTCCCTCTGTCTCGGACTCCCTCGTCGTCATGTGACATGAGTGTGTGACTATGATTTTGCGTTTCAATGACCAGCCTTATCTTGCCTCTGATTGGCCAGTTCATAATGTTTTTCCCTAACCTTAGCCAATTGTGACTCAACATATGAACACCAACCAATCATCATGGATTTTCTCATTCATCCAGATCATACAATTTTTCTCCATATTTTTTGGCCTGAATTCGCAGTTAAAGGGGAACATTATCATAATTTCAGAAGGGTTAAAACCATTAAAAATCAGTTCCCAGTGGCTTATTTTATTTTTCGAAGTTTTTTTCAAAATTTTACCCGTCACGCAATATCCCTAAAAAAAGATTCAAAGGGCCTGATTTTAACCATCGTTATATACACCCGTCCATTTTCCTGTGACGTCACATAGTGATGCCAATACAAACAAACATGGCGGATGGACAGCAAGGTATAGCGACATTAGCTCGGATTCAGACTCGGATTTCAGCGGCTTAAGCGAAATTGAAGAAGAAACTGAAGCTATTGAGCCATATCGGTTTGAACCGTATGCAAGCGAAACCGACGAAAACGAAACGACAGCCAGCGACACGAGAGAAAGCGAGGACGAATTCGGCGATCGCCTTCTAACCAACGGTTGGTATGTGTTTGTTTTTAAGTGTTGTAATGTTTTTAAGCTAAATTATTGGTAAACACAGTTTATGTATAATAATTTATGTAAAACCGCGAGTAATGAATAAAGTTTTCATCAATTAATATATTCTGTAGACATACCCTCATTCGCTCTCTTTTCCTGAAAGCTGATCTGTCTAGTTTTGGAGTTGTCAGCAGGCCAGGGAAGCTAGGGTCGATATTCTTCTCTTGATCATCTTCGGTGGCTTAAGGGACGGTAGAAGCGGTGTGAGCCAAGACATCCAGGGGGTTTAGCTCGCTCGTCTGCGGGAACAAACTGCCGCCATTGCTTGCCGTGCTACCGAGGTCTTTTGTCCCTGAATAGCTCACACACTCCGGCAGATTCAATGGGGGTCTGGCGGCAGATTTCTTTGACTTTATCGTTGGAAATGCATCTGCTTTGAGTGTCGCAGGATATCCACACATTCTTGCCATCTCTGTCGTAGCATAGCTTTCGTGGGTAAAGTGTGCGGAACAAACGACTGACCATTTTTGTCGGCTTTCCCCACACCCTCGTATTTTGAACAACATTCGTCCAATTTCTTGCCACTTTTGCATCTTTGGGCCACTGGTGCAACTTGAATCCGTCCCTGTTCGTGTTGTTACACCCTCCGACAACACACCGACGAGGCATGATGTCTCCAAGGTACGGAAAACAGTCGAAAAAACGGAAAATAACAGAGCTGATTTGATTCGGTGTTTGTAATGTGTTTGAGAAAATGGCGGATCGCTCCGAGAGCGAATAATAGAAAGGTGAAATTCACCCATTTAGAGTTCGGAAATCGGTTAAAAAATATATGGTCTTTTTTCTGCAACATCAAGGTATATATTGACACTTACATAGGTCTGGTGATAATGTTCCCCTTTAATTGTCTCTCTTTGTAGCTTGTAGCTTTGATGTAAGCTACCTCGCTACATGGCTCTAAAAGTAGCTAAACTACAGGAAAAAAAACTACTCATTAAAAAAGTAGCTAAGCTACTGGAAAATGTAGTTAAGCTAATGTAGGCTATATGTAGCTTGTTACTGCCCGTCCCTGGACGTAATTACGTACGTACGTAACACATGCATGCGCTTTCGCTTGAGGTGTTGTTAGCAAATAACGGAAATTTGGATAGCTAGCGTTAGCTGTCATTGAATGGAAATCTATCATAACCATAATTGTCCGTTGCTTCCATTGGACTGATTTTGTATGTGTGCACGCGTTCCGTGCACGTACGTGTTGACAAGACTTAGACTTAGACAAACTTTAATGATCCACAAGGGAAATTGTTCCACACAGTAGCTCAATTACAAAAGACTGTCGTAAACCCCAATCATTTTATTCAGGCCGGTAAAACATTTTTATTTGATGAACTTTGGAATTGTGAAAAATATAGACAATTGTCAAACAAAAGTGTTTTATTAAACCACTAATGGTAACATAAGCTTGACGGTAGTGTTCTTGTTAGGATTTTTGCTTTTAGACTTTGACTTAGACTTAGACTTCCTTTTTATTGTCATTCAAATTCGAACTTTACAGCACAGATAAGAACAACATTTTGTTGAATTAGCTCATGGTAGTGCAGGATAAAAAAATCAATAAGGTGCAGATATAAATAAATATATTTCTGTAAAATACTGATAAATATATTGCACGTTTGCATATGCATCCACGTTTATGGATGTATGTTATATTGTCTTTATATTCCAGCGAGTTACACCATTTTTGGGGGGAATTGAGGGGATTTAAAAATGTTACTGTGAAAAAGTTGCAAACAGCACCTTTAAGGGGCTGATTAAAACTAATATGATTATTTTACTTAGTGGCTACTGGTGTTTTTGTTTAATGATGGTTGTTTTTCTTCCATATAGGAGATATAAACCAATCAATTCTTGTAACATGCATTTTTTTGCTGCATGTTACACAACATAACAAAACAACACAGGTTGGAGCATGATGTAATGAATGTGCAGTAAATGAGTGTTTCCATGGTAACAGCAAATAGTACACACAACATACTAATTTTAATACTTCTGTACTTGTTATCAATTGTACACACAGTCTTAGTAGATCACCTAAACTTTATACACACTGTTTAATACTTGTTATTTGTTATCTTAGTACGGGGGTCAGCAACACGCGGCTCTTTAGTGCCGCCCTAGTGGCTCCCTGGAGCATCTTTAAAAAAGGATTGAAAATGGAAAAAGATGGGGGAAGAAATTATTATTTAGTTTTAGTATGTTTTTTGTTTCAGGACAAACATGACACAAATCTTCCCAATTGTTAGAAAGCCACCTGTTTAATATGTTTGTGTGTATGCCTCACTGATGAGAATATTTGGTGAACATCGTTTTGTCCTACTAATTTCGGCAGTTCTGGAACTCACCACAGTGTGGACTGCGACGCAAAAGTTTGTTTACATGTAAAATCTTCCACTCCTTTGTCTCATTTTGTCCACCAAAAGTTGTATGCTGTGCTTGAATGCACAAAAGGTGAGCTTTGTTGATGTTATTGACTTGTTGGAGTGCTAATCAGGTATGACTGCAAGCTAATCAATGCTAACATGCTATTTAGGCTACCTGTATGTACATATTGCATCATTATGCCTAATTTTTAGGGATATTTGAGTTAATTTAATTTAATTTACTTTTATCCTATTTGTATATCATTTAGTTTTGCATGTCTCATGACACATTTCTGATAGTTGTTTGTGTGCCATGTTGTTCCAGACCACAGCAGACATTAGCTAGCTTGCCAAAGATTGTAATAAATCTATTAAAAGAAGACAGCCTGCCGTTCCCTTTAACTTGGACACAAACATCTATACCTTTGACCATTACAAGCCAGTAATTTCCAGGAGTTATCTCACCTTCTGAGTAGCCTCTGATTTACCAATGGTTTCCAATGTTGTAAAAATGTGCAGAATAAATATTACATTTCAACATTTCTGTCAACAAAGATTTGCTTCAGCCTGCGACACAGTCATATTGATAGTAGGCTATTACAGCTAATATAGACACTTACGTCATTATAACACTTATAAACGGCTTTTCATTTTTTTGCGGCTCCAGACAGATTTGTTTTTTGTACTTTTGGTCCAATATTTTTCAACAACTGCCTTAGTAGATCAGACCCTGTGTGAGCTGTTCATTAAAATGTGTTTTGCCAATCCTGTCTTTGCATCTTGCAACATTACAATGCTCTTTTTCAAAGATAGCGAGTATTACTCTCGCGTGTAACACCGAAATAAAGTCACTAGCAATAATATTATGAACACTGGTATGACTGTTAATACTTTATTCTTACTATTATGTATGTTTTCAACCACTCGCAGTATGTGATTCTTCTAATTACTATTCCACATAACGACTGTCCACTTCTCTCTCTCTATTTCTCTCGCTGACTTGCTCTCATCATGCCTCGCATTACTGAGCACACAGCTGGATTAATGTGTGTGTGTGTGTGTGTGTGTGTGTGTGTGTGTGTGTGTGTGTGTGTGTGTGTGTGTGTGTTAATGTTTGACATCCACTACGGGGATTGTGCTCGCGCAGCTTTTTTAGGTCTTCGTGTCACTTGCTTTATCGCCTTGAGTGTGCTTCACATTTTCTCTGGTAAACTTCCATTTCACATTCAGTTACTTTCCAACCGAATTATGACACTCACAAGCACTTTAGGGTCTTTGTATTGGCGCTAGCCGCCCAGACTCGCCATTATTTACAGATGTCTGGAGTCACCATCATTCCTAATGTCCAGCAAATACAACTCTGCTTAATACCATGAAGTAAATCCCAGCACTTCCTTACATTTAGGAAAAATAGACAAAACTGCATTTTCCTGACAGGATTAAAACAACAAAACAAATGGTAGATAATGAACTCTCACCTGCACCATCAGTCAACAGAGCTCTCACGTGCACCATCAGTCAGATAAGGGCTTAGGCTACATTCCAGAAACATTAGAAAGTAGGGATGTCCAATAATGGCTTTTTGCCGATATCCGATATTGTCCATCTCTTTTATTACCGATACCGATATCAACCGATACCGATATCAACCGATATATACAGTCGTGGAATTAACACACATTATAATGCCTAATTTGGACAACCAGGTATGGTGAAGATAAGGTACTTTTAAAAAATTTTTTATAAAATAAAATAAGATAAATAAATTAAAAACATTTTCTTGAATAAAAAAGAAAGTAAAACAATATAAAAACAGCTACATAGAAACTAGTAATGAATGAAAATTAGTAAAATTAACTGTTAAAGGTTAGTAATATTAGTGGACCAGCAGCACGCACAATCATGTGTGCTTACGGGCTGTATCCCTTGCAGACTGTATTGATATACATATTGATATATAATGTAGGAACCAGAAATATTAATAACAGAAAGAAACAACCCTTTTGTGTGAATGAGTGTAAATGGGGGAGGGAGGTTTTTGGGGTTGGTGCACTAATTGTAAGTGTATCTTGTGTTTTTTATGTTGATTTAATTTAAAAAAAAAAAAAAAAAAAAAAAAACCATACCCATAATAAAAAACCCGATACCGATAATTTCCGATATTACATTTTAACGCATTTATCGGCCGATATTATCGGATATCTCTATTAGAAAGGCAATCTAGACCTCTGAATAGGACCAAATGCAATGGAACACAGCTCAAAGCCAAAGTGACAAATCAAAGAATAGATGTAGTGGCCGTAGTCTGTTACGTTTGAGTGTAAGCAAAGCATACAGCGTGAGCCCAGGATGCAGAGACAGCTTGTGAAATGCAGGTAAAAAGCCCTTTTTATTAGGGAAACAACAAAGAAGTGCAGCAGGGAAGTGCACAAAGAGCAAACAGGCGTAGGACGCACAAAACACAATGCAAAGCAATGATCCAGTTCCATCCTACTGACGAGGCTGGCTTAAGAGGCTTCCTGATTGGCAACTAGGGCTGCAACTAACGATTATTCTGATAGTCGATTAGTCAACAATTATCTTAACGATTAGTCGACTAATCAGATAAAGCGTACACATATTTAAAGGCTCTGTTTTCATTGACTTCTAAATGCCTGCTTAAGTTATTTTAGACATGTGCTTACAAACAACAAAGATGACTAATTCATTCATAAATATGTACTTATACTCTAACTGTGCTGTTAATTCAGCTGTTAATTTTTTTTTTAAATGACTAATAAAACGTTGTCCTTTTAAAAGCAAGGAAAGGCTAAGTGCATAAAACACAATTAACCTTGTTTATGTATTTAAAAAAAAACAGTTAGCAGCAACGAAAACAAACAAAACACAAAATCTAACTTCCTCAAAAAGAAAAGCATCGGGTGATGTTTAAAAATCTGCACACTGATATATTGACTATTGATTAACTATTGGCAGTTTTAACACTCTAATAGACTCAATGTCTATATTTGATGAATTCTTAAAATGTTGGCTATTTTATTGATTGTATGTTTAATCTAATGATATCTCCACATTGGTGCCTGTGTGTGTGTGTGTGTGTGTGTGTGTGTGTGTGTGTGTGTGTGTGTGTGTGTGTGTGTGTGTGTGTGTGTGTGTGTGTGTGTGTGTGTGTGTGTGTGTGTGTGTGTGTGTTAAAGTGCCTTTTTTTTCTCCGCATTGCAAATTGACACTGCAATAAACCGTACTAGAATTGACGTTTAGACGGTTTAGCTGGCTGACTTTGGCTAGTTAAATATATTTTTCACACAACTTCGTCTAAGTCTTGTTATCTAGCTAGCAAGGTAGAAGCTAACACTCTTACCGAGGTTGAAACCACATCCTCCATCTGGCTCCAAGGCTTTGAGTTTGACACTGGTGTCCAAAATGAAAAAAACTTCCTGAAACGTGCATTTCCTTACATCTGGATCATTCCGGCACAGTTGTGTCAAAAACATCCACCACGCAGTCACCCACAGTGCACCTTTGGAGTACCGTATTTTCCGCACCATAAGGCGCCCTGGGTTAAAAGCCGCGCCTTCAATGAACGGCATATTTCAAAACTTTGTCCACCAATAAGCCGCCCCATGTTGTAAGCCGCATCTAACTGCGCTAAAGGAATGTAAAAAAAACAGTCAGATAGGTCAGTCAAACTTTAATAATATATTAAAAACCAGCGTTCTAACAACTCTGTTCACTCCCAAAATGTACGCAAATGTGCAATCACAAACATACGTATATCAACATGGACAGAGCTGCGTGAAAAAAGCCACCCGGCCTCTTCGCGTAAACTTAAACTTACCTTAACCACTCGCTCATCTTTTCTTCATCCATCCCTTCGAGTTAGCTTTTATGATGACGCCGGCTGGAAAGGCTGGAAAGGTCTCTTTTGGCAAGGTCTTCCTTTTGAATATCACCATGGGTGGAAGTTTCTGGCCATTAGCATGGCAAGCTAGAACCACAGTGAAGGATGACTTCTCATTCCCTGTGGTGCGAATATTCACCGTACGTGCTCCAGTTGCTGTGAAATAATAATCCGTGTGCGGATGGAGAGATTGCGTCTTTTCATGAACCGGATCCCGGTCGCTTAGTAGGAGCCATTTTGTGGTCTTTACAGATGTAAACACACAAAGGAAATGAAACGTACGGTGATATCCGCGCGCTTTTTCTTCTTCTACGCGGGCGGGTGGTTGCTTACAGTAGAAGAAGAAGCGCTTCCTGTTCTATGGGGGCGGGTGCTTACCTTGGCGGTTGCTTGCGTAGAAGAAGAAGCGCTTCCTGTTCTACCGGGAAAAAAGATGGCGGCTGTTTACCGTAGTTGCGAGACCGAAACTTTATGAAAATGAATCTTAATATTTATCCATATATAAAGCGCACCGGGTTATAAGGCGCACTGTCAGCTTTTGAGAAAATTTGTGGTTTTTAGGTGCGCCTTATAGTGCGGAAAATACGGTAGTAAAAGTAGGTAGTAGCCACTATTCTTTTTCCATCACTTTGAACCGATAAAAGTGTGTGGCTCATTTATGGATTTTTCTTTGGTTACGGCCAAATTGTTTTGTATTCAACAAAGTTTTATTTTACACCGACAGAGACACTATAAAGGTGTGTTATTATTTGTGCAATGGCACCGTCTTTTGGAGGAGTTCGCTCAGTGCAATTGCTGCGGGTTGACAATCTACTTCCTGTTGTGAATAACCGTCCATGGCATTACTGCTCAAAAGGATTCTTCATTCATCACTCCAAGCAACATTTGTAAGTTTTACAATATAACTAAAACAATTAATACTTACTAAACCACTCCATGTGTGATGTCTATAGGAGTGTTTTCATGCATATTTGTGTGTGCTATTGTAATGTAATCAAGCTAGTGTCGTTAGCTTTAGCAAATATGCTAACACGCTTACACGTGTCTGTGTTAGTATTATTAACTTACAATGGCATTCTTTTTTTTATTGTTTCAGTTTTGTACAATCACCAAAACGTCACTGTAGAGTTATTGAGTCTGTTTAGCTGATTGGAGAGCTAGCATTAGCAGCTAGTGGGTCCATGACGATGACTTCTGTTTTGTTTGATCAGCTGTTTTACTGCCGTGTGTCAGGCACGGTTTGAAAACAATTAAATTATGTAAATAAACATTTACAAAATATTTTTTACCAGTATACTGTATATCTGAGGCTTACGGTTAATATGTGTAAAAATATTTATTTCTCCTAAAATTTGGTGGGTGAGGCTTACATTTTTTGCCCTCTATGGCCCGGAAAATACGATATGCTGCCTAGATTGCGTTTCAATATTGCTTAGAAAAGATAGTACAGATTACAGTTGTGTGCTGCATGTTACATAACATAACAAAACAACACAGGTTGGAGAAAGATGTCATGAATGTGTAGTAAATTAGTATTTCCATGGTGACAGCAGGTAGTACACACATAATACTCATTTAAATATGGCGATCTGCACCACTTTGGTACTTGTTAATTGTACACACGGTCTTAGTAGATCACCTGCAAAACATCCACTAATAGCACACACAAATGTGTACTTTGTACTAGGGTTGTACGTTATGCCGGTTTTAGTATAGTACCGCGATACTAATGAATCAAGTACAAGAATGTATCTAGTCGATACTACTATGATTACATCGATATTTTTTAGCATCACAAAATCTTGTTTCGTTTTTATCAATATTCATATTATGTTTATCCCTTTTTTTTTTTCTTTTTTTTTTTTTTTTTCATATTATGTTTACAAACTCAGGAAATATGTCCCTGGACACATGAGGACTTTGAATATGACCAATGTATGATCCTGTAACTACTTGGTATCGGATTGATACCCGAATTTGTGGTATCATCCAAAACTAATGTAAAGCATCCAAACAACAGAATAATAAGTGATTATTACATTTTAACAGAAGTGTAGATAGAACATGTTAAAAGAGAACGAAAGCATATATTAAAGGCCTACTGAAATGCGATATTTTTATTTAAACGGGGATAGCAGGTCCATTCTATGTGTCATACTTGATCATTTTGCGATATTGCCATATTTTTGCTGAAAGGATTTAGTAGAGAACATCGACGATAAAGTTCGCAACTTTTGGTCGCTGATAAAAAAGCCTTGCCTGTACCGGAAGTAGCAGACGATATGCGCGTGACGTCACAGGTTGTGGAGCTCCTCACATCCGCACATTGTTTACAATCATGGCCACGAGCAGCGAGAGCGATTCGGACCGAGAAAGCGACGATTTCCCCATTAATTTGAGCGAGGATGAAAGATTTGTGGATGAGGAAAGTGAGAGTGAAGGACTAGAGGGCAGTGGGAGCGATTCAGATAGGGAAGATGCTGTGAGAGGCGGGTGGGACCTGATATTCAGCTGGAAATGACTAAAACAGTAAATAAACACAAGACGTATATATACACTCTATAAGTCACAACACAACCAGGCTTATATTTAATATGCCACTGATTAATCCCGCATAACAAACCCCCCCCCCCCTCCATATAACCCGCCAACTCAAACACCTGCACAACACACTCAATCCCACAGCCCAAAATACCGTTCACCTCCCCAAAGTTCATACAGCACATATATTTCCCCAAAGTTACGTACGTGACATGCACATAGCGGCACACACGTACGGGCAAGCGATCAAATGTTTGGAAGCCGCAGCTGCATGCGTATTCACGGTACCGCGTCTGCGTATCCAACTCAAAGTCCTCCTGGTAAGAGTCTCTGTTGTCCCAGTTCTCCACAGGCCAATGGTAAAGCTTGACTGTCATCTTTCGGGAATGTAAACAATGAAACACTGGATGTGTTATCCGGCACAACAGTCAGGGGGTGCATTCTACGGTGGGGGTGCGTTATCCGGCACAACACCTGCCGCAATACACCGCTTCCCACCTACAGCTTTCTTTTTTGCTGTCTCCAATGTTCATTGAACAAATTGCAAAAGATTCACCAACACAGATGTCCAGAATACTGTGGAATTCTGCGATGAAAACCACCATGCTGTCCCAAAATGTCCTCTACAATCCGTGACGTCACATGCAGGCGTCATCATACCGAGACGTTTTCAGCAGGATATTTCGCGCGAAATTTAAAATTGCACTTTAGTAAGCTATTGGCATGTGTTGCAATGTTAAGATTTCATCATTGATATATAAACTATCAGACTGCGTGGTCGGTAGTAGTGGGTTTCAGTAGGCCTTTAACAGTAAATGAACAAGTAGATTAATAATTATCGAAAAGTACCAAAAAGTATCGAAATACATTTTGGTACTGGTACCAAAATATTGGTATCGGGACAACACTAATTTGTACACACTATTTAGTACTTTTAATTGAAATCTTAGTAGATCAGACGCTAAGTTGGATGTTAATGTGACCAATAAAAATAGATAAGTGTTTGTGTCGGACCAGCCAGTCATGCTTCATATTGATCTGTTTGACGATTGCTCCTCTGATGCTAGGTTATGATTCATACCAAACGATGCTACCTTTTGTTGACCTAGTTTGTGAGGGTTGAGGTACGTGTGCTTGGTTGTGTGTGCCCGTGTGCGTCACATGGTCGGCCTCACTTCTCTTTATGGAGGAAGACACCTCAAATAAACAGAAAAAAACCAGCCACATTTGCTTGTTTTCATTGTTTTCCTTTTCGTTATTTTTTCATATGATGCACACAGGATGGAATTAAAAATATAAATAAAACTTCCAATAGCGCGGAACATATTCTTTGAAGAATCACACTGAGAATACTCTCGATGGGTTAGGAGTCTCATTACCAGAGCAAAATTGTTCCAGGCACAGCAAGTGTGCGAGACACTCACAAGTTCTGGTAATCATCCCAAGTGAGGACTATGCTGGCTCTGCATGAACGAGGACCACGGTGCTCCGGGCTTACGGCGATTGGACAGACACACACACACACACACACACACACACACACACACACACACACACACACACACACACACACACACACACACACACACACACACACACACACACACACACACACACACACCCAGAGAGAGAGAGAGAGAAAGTTCAGTTCTAATGGTTGACGATGAAAGTTATAAAAAGTAATATACTCTTATAAATGAAAGCATGTGGACTATAATAACACCACTTTGTAATATATATACTTTTTAATTATGACATAAATCATATACTGTACAAACAACTTTGCTTAGCATGAACAAAGCACAACGAACCAGCCACGTCTGACCAACGACGCTGGCTTAAGAGGCCTCCTGATTATGGAAGTAGAATTGTATATATATATATATATATATATATATATATATATATATATATATATATATATATATATATATATATATATATATATATATATATATACATATATATACATATATATATATATATACATATATATATATACATATATATATATATATATACATATATATATATATATACATATATATATATATATATACATATATATATATATATACATATATATATATATATACATATATATATATATATACATATATATATATATATACATATATACATATATATATATATACATATATATATATATACATATATATATATATATATACATATACATATATATATATATATATATATATATATATATATATATATATATATATATATATATATATATATATATATACATACACACATATATACATATACACATATATATATATACACACATATATATATATATATATATACACACATATATACATATACATATATATATATATACACACATATATACATATACATATATATATATACACACATATATACATATACATACATATATACACACATATATACATATACATATATATACACACACATATATACATATACATATATATATATACACACATATATACATATACATATATATATATATACACACATATATACATATATACACACATATATACATATATATACATATATACACATATACATATACATCTACATATATATATACATATATATATATATATATATACACACATATATACATATATATACATATATATATATATATACACATATATACATATATATACATATATACACATATACATATATATATATATATATATACATATACATATATATATACATATATATATATACACATATACATATATATATATATATATATGATATTAATACATATGCATATATTAATAAATATACAAATCCAAATCCAAATGTGATACACAAATAAATAGATAATTTGTATAAATAAACATGTATTTGTAAATATATTTTTGTGATTTGAAAATATATACAAATAAAATGTCTAAATATAAAAATGTGGCATACAAATAAATCAAGAATTTGTATAAACGTGTATTTGTAAATATATTTTTGAGATTTGAATATAAATATGCTTGATTTTGTATTTGTATTGAATTTGCATATGTGGGTCGCTTTTTTGCTTTTGTGTCGATGAGACATTCCTCCCACAAACCAGATGCACAAATAAATGTGACCTACACACTCCCCTGAACAACCAGCAGAGGGCACTGCAGCCAGAGCGGTCTCGGTCACAGAGCATTATATGCATTATATGCAAAATGGCCGGAGTTCTCTGCACAAAAAACAATCCACGTCTTTACACAACGAGCCTGAGCTTGCTAATGTTAGCGTTGTATTAGCTAATGCTAATTTATACAGTTAATCTGAAAGACCGTGCTAGCTGCTTATTTTATTGTATCAATGCCGTTTAATGACCTTGTCCCGATGTAGATACTGATCTCTTATCAGTGCAATGTGTGTCAAATCATCATCATATATCAATCGTCATATGACCCTCCTTAGTGTGCCTCTGATTGGCTCGCCAGTGTCTGACCATGTCTATGACCGAGACCCTCTGCTGGTTGTTCAGGGGAGTGTGTAGGTCACATTTATTTGTGCATCTGGTTTGTGAGAGGAATGTCTTATCGACACAAAAGTATTGCACGCACGACATAGATGTTTTTTTAAATGTATTTTGTCATTTGTGATTGCCGCTGTTCACATTCACTCACAATCGCGTACGAGCATACGTTCACACGGAAGTAATGCAAATAACGCTTTTCAAAACAAAAGCAGCACCGCAGCACATAGATACTTTTTTAAATGTATTTTGTAGTTTATGATTGGCCTCACGCGGGCCGGACAGGGACGCACAAAGGGCCGGATGTGGCCCGCGGGCCACCGAATGCCCAGGTCTGCTCTAGACCATCGCCCGAAACCCAGAAGTGCTCGGATGTGCCTTTGGATGAACAATTTAACAATGTGCAATACCAGAACAATTGTGCTTTTACAGAAATAATAATAATTAGCAGTGTCTTGATCTGATATTAGATATCAGTCCGATATCAGCAAAAAACAAGTCTGGATGATCTTGGCTTGCATGAAAAAATGTGTGATATAATCTGCGATACAAGCGGTCCTGCAGCGTGTTTACTTGTGCAAAGCTGGACAGCCAGTTAACATCTAAATGTACTCCAATAAGCACAAGGTTGGTCTTTTCTAGTATTTTAGTCAGGTATTTCAAAAAAGAACAACATGGTAGGCTATAGGCTACTAGGAGCTAGCAGCTACACAACAGCTAAGCACGCAATAGCACACAGCAGATAATAATAGATTAGTGTTTTTCATACCTACTATTGTTCTCTATTAGACTAATTTCCCTTGATCAAACCTTTTCTAACAATCCACACTACAAAATATTACAAGTATACTTGATTCCTGCGGATATTTTATCAGATCAATATTGGTTTTATATCGGAAGTGAAAAAGCTAAATCGGACAACCCTGAAAATGATTGCAAAAAAGCAGCGTCCGTCTGGATTTATGTATGCCGAATGACAATGAAAATAATCTGTCATGTCTAAAACATGGCATATTCGCTCAGTGAACAGTACATAACATACATGTAATAAAGAAAAGTACAAACATTTTTTGAGGGCCCCAAAACATTATGACTTTTTTTCCCAATTATTTATGGATTTTTGATTAAACTTGAATTTAATGCATGGTTTGTTCTAAAACAAATTCATGAGAAATTCATTGTTCAATAATAATTTTTTTAGTTCAAAATAACACTTAAAATCCTTTAATTTTCTCAAAAATCTACAGTGTGCCTTAAAATTCAGTGCGCCTAAAGTACATATTAATTGTGGTTGTGCTTACCGACCTCAAAGCATTTTTATTTGGTACATGGTGTAATAAGTGTGACCAGTAGATGGCAGTCACACATAAGATACATGTGGACTGCAGGTTGAAGCTGTTCAATAAATGACGCTGACAAAGTAAGCCCAAAACGTTGATATTTCATTGAGAATATAGAACATTACACAAAGCACTCCAAAATGTGTCAAAATCTTTTAGTACGACTTTGATAAGCTACAAAGCCGCACTGCTTGATGGATTGCCGCCGCATTATGACTATCATAGTCAGACGTACTGTGCTTCAAACAGGTATTATTATAGTGTGTGAATAAGGAACCCAAAATGGCATTTATTAGGGGACATTATCTGCTGTTATGCTTCAACAGTTTATGCAAATCCATCTTTTCCTACGTGTTGGTTCCTGCTGTTGTGTATTTGGGATCATGAAGATTTGCGCGCCACAGTCCAAAGGCTCATTCTTTTTTCTCCGTCCTCTTATTGTGGGACATTCATCCTCCATTTGTAATATAAATTAGTGTACAGTTCAAACATATCTGTCAGTAGACTCGCTATGGAAGAACTGAAAACTACCGCTACAACAAAGATGACGGGGAGAAGACGCTGTCGAAGTGGAGGCACGTAAATAAGACCGCCCACAAATCTGTGCATCCTGAAGAGACAGTCAGAAAGCGGCTTAAAGACGGTCTGTAAAACATACCGTATTTTCCGGACCATAAGGCGCATTAAAAGGGTCATTTTTTATTTATTTTTTTCTAAATGTAAAACACTTCCTTGTGGTCTACATAACATATAATGGTGGTTCTTTGGTCAAAATGTTGCATAGATTATGTTTTACAGACCATCTTAAAGCCGCTTTTTGACAGTCGCTTCAGGATGCGCCGTTTTGTGGGCGGTCTTATTTACGTGGCTCACCTTCGATAGCGTCTTCTCTCCGTCATCTTTGTTGTAGCGGTGTAGCGTGCAAGGACGGGCGTGGAAGAAGTGTCAAAAGATGGAACTAACTGTTTTAATGACATTCAGACTTTACTTAAATCAATAACGGAGCAGCATCTCCTCATCCGTGGCTCACTAGTGCAATAACAATGTGTCCCATGAAAAAACGTCCGACCGGAACTCTCTAATAACTAAAGTTCCTTGGGTGAATAATGTACACTCACTACACCGGTATGTTTTAGCGCTTTCATTGCGAGTTTATTGACAGATGTAAGTAAGAACTTTACACTTTTTTGTATTATAAATGGCAACAGTGGAGGATGAATGTCCCATAACAAGAAGATAGAGAAAAAAAAGAAGCTTAACGACTATGGGGTCATCACGGACGAATTTTCAGGACTTATGCAGATCCCAAATACAGATCAGCAGGTACCAAAAGCTAAGAAAAGTTGCTTTTGAATAATATTGCGAAACAAAACGCCAGAAAACACGTCTTAACTCCACTATAATAATACTCGTATGTTGAAGCACAGTACAATCCATCAAGCGGTGCGGCTTCATAGCTTACCAAAGTCGTACTAAAACATTTTGATAGATTTTTGAGCGCCGTGTGTAATGTTCTATATTTTCAATGGAACATATAACTGTCATGTCTGTGATCTTGTTTTGTTTAGTTATGTTTTGCTTGGTTTTTGGACACTTTTTAGTTCCTGTTTTCACTCCCTTGCTTTGTCACCATAGCAACCATTAGTTTCACCTGGTTCACATCATGTCACGCACCTGTCTCACGTTTTCACATTTTGAGTCACGCACCTGCTGTCACTAATCATGTCACTATTATTTAAGCTTCCAGTTGACAGGCTGTCTTTCTGGCGACATCACTCTGCTTCATGCCATGTTTACGGTTTCATGCTTAGTTCACGCTGCTTGTTTCATGGTTCCATGCTGCCCTGCTCACGTCATCGCAAGTAAGTTTTGTTTATTAATGCCACAGTCAATGTTTTTGTTTCATGTTCACAGTTAATTGCCTTTGTGCTAGTCTTTGGTTTCATTAGTCAAGTTTGTTCTCCGCCATTGTGCGCGCCTTTTGTTTGCTTCTTTTCTTTTGTAGTTTGTTAGTGTTATAAATAAATATGTACTTACATTCACGCCTTGCCCGCACCAACTTTCCTTTGCATTCCGGGAAAACAAACCCCAAGGTCCACGCATTGACAATAACATTTTGGTGTTGTTTACTTGAGTTATATTGCAGTCTACACGTGCAGTATCTCTTATGTGTGACTGCCATTAACTGGTCACACTTATCATTTCACCTCGTACCAAATAAAACAGCTTCGAGGTCAGTAAACACAACCAAAATTATTCCATATATTAGGCTATGGTTATAAGGCACACTGTCGAGTTTTTAGAAAATGGAAGGATTTTAAGTGCGCCTTATAGTCTGAAAAATACGGTAATCTATGCAACATTTTGACCAAAGAACTAGCATTACATGTTATGTAGACCAGAAGGAAGGGTTTTAAATATAGAAAAACAATAATATGACCCCTTTAATGCGCCTTATAATCCAATGTGCCTTTTGTATGAAAATAGATCCGCTCATGGGCAGTGCCCCTTATAATCCGTGGCGCCCTATGGTCGGGAAAATACGGTAATTGAAATAATAAAAACCTCACACATCTCCAGTCGGGGATTTAATCACAGTAGGATTGTTTACAAGACCAGCATTAACGAACAAAGACTCCTCCCACCCCCACCAAGGACTGTTTTCACTGCTGGACTCTAGAAAGAGGTTCCGCAGCCTCCGAAGCAGAACCTCCAGGTTCTGTAACAGCTTCTTCCCTCAGGCCGTAAGACTCTTGAACGCATCATAATTAAATTATCCCCTCAACTCCCCCCAAAATGGATTAACTCGCTGGAATAAAAAAGACAATATAACATACATCCTACATGGGCACATGTGAAAAAGTGCAATATATTTATCTGTACAGTAATCTATTTATTTATTTATATATATATAGTTATTTATTTTATATATATATTATATATATTATTTATATATGCACCTTATTGCTTTTTTATCCTGCACTACCATGAGCTTATGTAACAAAATTTCGTTCTTATCTGTGCTGTAAAGTTCAAATTTGAATGACAATAAAAAGGAAGTCTAAGTCTAAGTCTAATTAACGCTGCACATCATGGTGGACAGTGAAAATGTCTGGTTAAATTGTCCATGATATTCTCATCAGGAAGGGGCTCAGATTACGTTTGCGGTCAAATTTCATGTAAGGAAGCGCCGTGCCATTCATTAATTTACATTTTCCAAGCGCTTATTCATACAAAACGGGCCTCCTCCATGGATCACCCAAGGTCAACAAAGGAGAAAGTAAAACTGTGTGTCAAAGTCAAGTTTGACACATGAGCCACAAGCTACAATGAGCTTCCCAGCTTCCCCCTTCCTTCGTTTGGCGATAATTGGATGGCTGATGTAATTCATCATCTGGGTTATGCACTTCTGCTCCCGTGTCTGCGCTCTCACTTCCCCACCAAAACCCGCGGCAACCGAGACTCTATTGTTCTCCTGCAAGTTGCAGAGCTGAATAAATTCATCTTTAGACAAAAACATTATTGAGGCTCCCTGCTCTCTTTTTCTATTACTACGCTCAGACGCCGCGCGGTCATCACTCATCCGCAGGGCGCAGATATTGAGCGAGCATTTTTACTATCGTGGCAGCATTTTGGCACAATTAGAATTGAGGGCAGACACTGAGGTAACCAAATCTTCAATATTACAATTAAAGCAGTCTTAAAATGAGCAGATGGACATCAAACTATAAGTACAGTAGTATCACGATTTATGAGTATTTTGAAACGCAAGCTGTCTCCTGTCTAACTGTTATGTTTTAGTTTGCAAGTAAAAATTCAGTTTTTCAGCCTCGCCTCCAGTAGTTGGTGTTGTGAACAGTTTCTTTCACAGAGCAGTAGCACTCTTGAGTGTTAACCTTGTTAAAGCGTGTTAAACACACTTGAGTTAAATGTAATACATGTAATTAATGTAAATATGATCATATAGTTCAGGGGTCCCCAAACTTTTTGACTCGGGGGCCGCATTGGGTTAAAACAAATTTGGCCGGGGGCCGGGCTGTGTACACACATATATATATATATATATATATATATATACAGTATATATACAGTATATATACATATATATACATATATACAGTATATATACATTATATATATATACACACGTATGTACGTACATATATATGCGTACGTATGTACATATATATATGTATGTATGTATGTATGTATGTACGCACGTACATATACTTACGTACATATATATAAATACACACGTACGTACATATACATATATATACACACGTACATACGTACGTACATATATATATACACGTATGTACGTATATATACACGTGCGTACATACAGTACATATATACACACGTACGTACGTACGTACGTACATATACATACAGTACATATATACACACGTACGTACGTACGTACATATACATACACGTATGTGTGTACATACATATAAATATACATGTGACAAAGAAGTTGGGAAAGGTGGCAATAAATACTGATAAAGTTGAGGAATGCTCATCAAACACTTATTTGGAACATCCCACAGGTGAACAGGCAAATTGGGAACAGGTGGGTGTCATGATTGGGTATAAAAGTAGATTCCATGAAATGCTCAGTCATTCACAAACAAAGATGGGGCGAGGGTCACCACTTTGTCAACAAATGCGTGAGCAAATTGTTGAACAGTTTAAGAAAAACCTTTCTCAACCAGCTATTGCAAGGAATTTAGGGATTTCACCATCTACGGTCTGTAATATCATCAAAGGGTTCAGAGAATCTGGAGAAATCACTGCACATAAGCAGCTAAGCCCGTGACCTTCGATCCCTCAGGCTGTACTGCATCAACAAGCGACATCAGTGTGTAAAGGATATCACCACAGGGGCTCAGGAACACTTCAGAAACCCACTGTCAGTAACTACAGTTGGTCGCTACATCTGTAAGGGCAAGTTAAAACTCTCCTTTGCAAGGCGAAAACCGTTTATCAACAACACCCAGAAACGCCGTCGGCTTTGCTGGGCCTGAGCTCATCTAAGGTGGACTGATACAAAGTGGAAAAGTGTTCTGTGGTCTGACGAGTACACATTTCAAATTGTTTTTGGAAACTGTGGACGTTGTGTCCTCCGGACCAAAGAGGAAAAGAACCATACGGATTGTTATAGGCGCAAAGTTGAAAAACCAGCATCTGTGATGGTATGGGGGTGTATTAGTGCCCAAGACATGGGTAACTTATACATCTGTGAAGGCGCCATTAATGCTGAAAGGTACATACAGGTTTTGGAGCAACATATGTTGCCATACAAGCAACGTTACCATGGACGCCCCTGCTTATTTCAGCAAGACAATGCCAAGCCACGTGTTACGTCAACATGGCTTCATAGTAAAAGAGTGCGGGTACTAGACTGGTCTGCCTGTAGTCCAGACCTGTCTCCCATTGAAAATATGTGGCGCATTATGAAGCCTAAAATACCACAACGGAGACCCCCGGACTGTTGAACAACTTAAGCTGTACATAAAGCAAGAATGGGAAAGAATTCCACCTGAGAAGCTTAAAAAATGTGTCTCCTCAGTTCCCAAACGTTTACTGAGTGTTGTTAAAAGGAAAGGCCATGTAACACAGTGGTGAACATGCCCTTAACCAACTACTTTGGCACATGTTGCAGCCATGAAATTCTAAGTTAATTATTATTTGCAAAAAAAAAATAAAGTTTATGAGTTTGAACATCAAATATCTTGTCTTTGTAGTGCATTCAATTGAATATGGGTTGAAAAGGATTTGCAAATCATTGTATTCTGTTTATATTTTCATCTAACACAATTTCCCAACTCATATGAAAACGGGGTTTGTATAAAATATTTTTTAATAAGACCTTAATTTTCCTGTATAGCTCAGGCGTACTTCCTGCTCCTGTCGACAGCGCTAAGCTTTCTGGATGTTGTAGTACATTAACATTTACTTCATAGTTCACACATATTTAACATTTATTTATCCAGGGTAAGACAATTACGAATACGAAGGTCCTGAGTAGTCTTGGGTTCAATCCCGGGCTCGGGATCTTTCTGTGTGGAGTTTGCATGTTCTCCCCGTGACTGCGTGGGTTCCCTCCGGGTACTCCGGCTTCCTCCCACCTCCAAAGACATGCACCTGGGGATAGGTTGATTGGCAACACTAAATTGGCCCTAGTGTGTGGATGTGAGTGTGAATGTTGTCTGTCTATCTGTGTTGGCCCTGCGATGAGGTGGCGACTTGTCCAGGGTGTACCCCGCCTTCCGCCCGATTGTAGCTGAGATAGGCTCCAGCGCCCCCCGCGACCCCAAAAGGGAATAAGCGGTAGAAAATGGATGGATGGATGTTTCATTTGCAATGCTGACCTAGCAAAGAGGCAGCATGTTAGAGATGTTAAAGTGTGATGATAATCTCTCATCGTCTCTCGTTTACCAACCAAACTGAAATGAAGTCAATTCAGTTGAATGAAAGGCAAAAGTCCGACGTTGCAGATACGTTCATGGAAGTTGTTCCGGTTATGAAAGACACGTACACACAGACGCGCTTTCCTTCGGTGCTGATTGTTGTTAACAAATGACATCATTACTGCGCTCTCTCCGGATCTTGTTGGTGTCCCACTTAATGTTGGAATATTGCTGAGGTCGGCAGCATTACTGCCTCCACTCCAGGGAGCAGAATGTGAAAAGGACCCTGGGATGAAGCATCCTCTGTCGTGAAAAATTCAATACCCGCACTCAACACGGCGGACGATTAAGAGAGAAGTGGCCCGTGTTCATTGAGCAATTACACAAGATATGACTGGAGCTATCTCACTTATCAGATATTATTCCAGCATACTTTCTAAACAACCCATGAATGTGACGTCAATGTCATCTGTGTGTTTGTGTGGAGTAAAAAGTCGACAGAAGCCTGAGTATGGATAATATGTGTGTATATTTCTGTCTTGCCTCTGGTGAGGGCGGTCACATTTTTCTCCGCTCCCTCCTTTCCCTGCTTGCTCTCTTCGTTTTGTCTTGTCTGAACTTTTTTGAAGCCTCTTTCTTTGCGCTGTCCTCAAATCTAAACATCAGACATGGATATGATCAGCTGGACTCTCGACGCAATTGACAAGTCTTTTCGACGAGGAAAAGAGGTTTGAGGGAGTCTGGCTGCCCTGATGGAACCATTGCTACGGGGTATGTGAGAGATTCCTGGGATAAATGGAGAATCATATGCCTCTCAGTCCTTTCCATCGAGGACGTGGAAGACATCTACCTATTTGGAACCATGATCGCGGGGCACCTGCTGATTGGGCTGGGTATTGCTCTGGTGTATCGTCAAATTCGTAAGACGATGGCAGCCACTCAAGGAGCCCAAAGGCTGTTCATCGCAATGGAAGGTTTGGGCAGGGCTGTGGGAACACGATTTCTGAACTAAATCACAAGATGGATCACATCATGGAGAAGCTTGCTGAAAAGGAAAATTGAATTGAATTTGAGAGAAGCCAGCATGGACAAATAGAACAGACAAGTCATTGTTTTTGTCTGCTCGCGGAAAACAAACATCCTAATCTACGATTTGACTCCCTCGAATGGCCTTGACGCAAGACCAGGCTGTTCTGAAAAACATCCCCGAGGACACCTCAATGATGGACGCTTCTGACCTCCCTCCCTCCTCAACGACACCTGGAGTCGAACTTTTGCAGATCGGCCTCAGTCTATAAAAAACATTACATCATCACACCCAAGACAATTGGGCACACACGCACACACACCCCCTCCCCACGCCTTCCCCACCGCTTCTTTCCCCTCGGGGTGATGGTCGGATGGCAGCGCTTCATAGCAGCAGTCGCCTTCCAGGGTCCCAACTCCCCGCCCCTCTGTTGCGAGTTTGTCGTGATTGAATGTAACATGTCTATGTGTGCATTGCATGGAGGTTTTTCCCCACTTCAGACTAGGCCCCCTTAGGAGCCCAGTCTAGATTGTATTTTTTTACTTATCTTTTTCCCCAGCGTTTGACCTTTTTCCCATCTTTTATGGGGCGCCTTTAAATGGCGACCCATCAGCGTTCCTGTTCTGTAACCATGTACACTGTTTGTTTTGTCTAATCTTGAACGGGTTTGTGCTGAAAACAAAGTTTCGTTGTAGTTGTGCAATGACAATAAAGACCTATCTATCTATCTCTGTATTGTGTACATATGACACATCAGTGGAACATATGGAACATAATCATGGAATATATATTATATGTGTGACCTTCATTGGCTTCATACTTGCAGTCAGGGATCGACTTACCATATTTTCCGGACTATAAGGCGCACTTAAAATCCTTTTTTTTTGCTCAAAACTCGATAGTGCGCCTTTTAACCTCATGTAAGGAATAATTTTAGTTTTGCTTACCGACCTCAAAGCAATTTTATTTGGTACATGGTGTAATGATAAGTGTGACCAGTAGATGGCAGTCAGACATAAGAGATATGTGTAGCCTGCACTATAATGGTAATATAACTCAAGTAAACAACACCAACATTTTATATGTTCCATTGATAATATAGAACATTACACACGGCGCTCAAAAATCTATCAAAATGTTTTAGTACGACTTTGGTAAGCTATGAAGCCGCACCGCTTGATGTGCTTCAACATACCAGTATTATTATGGTGTGTGTATAAAGTAAGACATATTATATGGCGTTTTGTTTTGCAATCTATTTATAAACTACTAAAACTACTACAACTATAATAAAGTCCTAAAACTACAATGCACTACTACAACTACTAAAGTTATAATACACTACTACAGCTACTAAAAGTATAGTACACGACGAGAACTACAGTACACTACCACAACTACTACAACTACAAAATAGTATTAAAACTACAATACATTAGTACTATCAACTACAATAAACTCCAACTAATACAGTAAACTACTACTACAATTTCAATACGCTACCACAACTACCAAAGTTACGATACACTACTGCAACTACTAAAATTACAATACACAACTAGAACTACAGTACACTTTTACAACTAACAATATTAGAATACATTATTAAAACTACAACACCATGCTACAACTACAATCAACTGAAATTAATTACAACCTACAACTACAATACACTCATACAACTACAATGAATACCACAGCTACAATACACTCCTACAACTACAATACACTCCTACAACTACAATGAATACCACAACTACGATACACTCCTACAACTACAATACACTCGTACAACTACAATGAATACCACAATAACAATACACTACTACAACTACAATACACTCCTACAACACACTCGTACAACTGCAATGAATACCACAACTACAATACACTCCTATAACTACAATGAATACCACGACAACAATACACTCCTACAACTACAATACACTCCTACAACTACAATGAATACCACAACAACAATACACTACTACAACTACAATACACTCATACAACTACAATGAATACCACAACTACAATACACTCCTACAACTACAATGAATACCACAACAACAATACATTACTACAACAACAATACACTCCTACAACTACAATGAATACCACAACTACAATACACTCCTACAACTACAATGAATACCACAACAACAATACACTACTACAACTACAATACACTCCTACAACTACAATGAATACCACAATTACAATACACTCATACAACTACAGTGAATACCACAACTACAATACACTACTACAACTACAATACACTCCTACAACTACAATACACTCCTACAACTACAATGAATACCACAAATACAATAACTACTCTGACTATTACAACTACAATACAATACCACAACTACAATGAATATCACAACAACAATACACTACTACAACTACAATACACTCCTACAACTACAATGAATACCACAACTACAATACACTACTACAACTACAATACACTCATACAACTACAATGAATACCACAACTGCAATACACTACTACAACTACAATACACTACTACCTCTACAATACACTACTACAACTACAATACACTCCTACAACTACCATGAATACCACCAATACAATACACTAATCTGACTATTACAACTACAATACACTACTACAATTACAATACACTGCAACAACTACAATACACTACAGCAACAACTAAAACTACAATACACTACTACAATTATAATACACCAGAAGTATTACAAGTACTACAGCCACAAGAAATGTGTCCAAAGTATTCCAAAGTTGTTTAAAGAAATTAAACATGGACACGTCTTCTGTGTCAGGACTTGATCTTGGGAGTTTGCTTTTCCAGGATGCAGCGGAAAGTTGGCACGGGCGAGACGGGAATGGAGGTACATGATTTATTTATTAACTATAAATACAAAAAAAAAAGGATCAAACAAAAAGCGCGCACAGTGGCGGAGAATAAACTATGAACAATTAAACAAAAACATTAACTGTGGCTTGACAAACAAAAACTTACTTGGCATGGAACCGGCATGAAAAAAGAGTTAGAGGCATGAACAGAGCATAAATGTGTTGTGGTATGGGGTGCGAGGTCGTCAGGCTGAACAACAGAAAATGAATTAACTTAAATACTATGGACATGATTAACGAAAACAGGTGCGTGACTCAAGACGTGAAACAGGTGCGTGACGTGACAGGTGAAAACTAATGGTTGCTATGGTGACCAGACAAGGGAGTGAAAAGACAGAAACTAAACAAAACATGACTTAAAACAAAACATGATAATACAGACATGACAGAGCCCCTCCCTTAAGGACAGATACCAGATGTCCAAGAAAAAACTTAACAAAAGTCATGGGAGGGCGGGAGGGGGACATGGCGGTGGGTCGCCAGCCCAAGTGGCCCCGAATCCACCGAGGCAAAGTCAAGTGGCGGCGGCGAGTGGAACGCCGCTGCAGCAGGCGAGGCGGACGCCCAGGGATTGGCCACATTCGTGGCCGACTGGGAGGTGGGCGCACTTGGCGTGGCGGGCGACCAGGTAGCGGCCATATCCGTAGCCGACGAGGAGGCAGGCGCGTCGTCAACTTGGCAGGCGTGACAGCTCGGCGTGGCAAGTCAGGCGGCGAAGCTCGGCGTGACGCGTCCAGTGGCGAAGCTCGGCGTGGGTCTTGGTCTTGGTGTGGGTCTTGGCATGGCGGGTCTTGGTCTTGGCATGGCGAGTCTTGGTCTTGGCATGGCGAGTCTTGGTCTTGGCATGGCGAGTCTTGGTCTTGGCATGGCGAGTCTTGGTCTTGGCATGGCGAGTCTTGGTCTTGGCATGGCGAGTCTTGGTCTTGGCATGGCGAGTCTTGGTCTTGGCATGGCGTGTCTTGGTCTTGGCATGGCGTGTCTTGGTCTTGGCATGGCGTGTCTTGGTCTTGGTCTTGGCTTGGCGGGTCTTGGTCTTGGTCTTGGTTTGGCGGGTCTTGGTCTTGGTTTGGCGGGTCTTGGTCTTGGTTTGGCGGGTCTTGGTCTTGGTTTGGCGGGTCTTGGTCTTGGCATGGCGGGTCTTGGTCTTGGCATGGCGTCTTGGTCTTGGCATGGCGAGTCTTGGTCTTGGCATGGCGAGTCTTGGTCTTGGCATGGCGAGTCTTGGTCTTGGCATGGCGAGTCTTGGTCTTGGCATGGCGAGTCTTGGTCTTGGCATGGCGAGTCTTGGTCTTGGCATGGCGTGTCTTGGTCTTGGCATGGCGTGTCTTGGTCTTGGCATGGCGTGTCTTGGTCTTGGCATGGCGTGTCTTGGTCTTGGCATGGCGTGTCTTGGTCTTGGTCTTGGCTTAGCGGGTCTTGGTCTTGGTTTGGCGGGTCTTGGTCTTGGTTTGGCGGGTCTTGGTCTTGGTTTGGCGGGTCTTGGTCTTGGCATGGCGGGTCTTGGTCTTGGCATGGCGGGTCTTGGTCTTGGCATGGCGGGTCTTGGTCTTGGCATGGCGTGTCTTGGTCTTGGCATGGCGTGTCTTGGTCTTGGCATGGCGTGTCTTGGTCTTGGCATGGCGGGTCTTGGTCTTGGCATGGCGGGTCTTGGTCTTGGCATGGCGGGTCTTGGTCTTGGCATGGCGGGTCTTGGTCTTGGACTTGTTGAGCTGGTACCGGAGCTTGGCGTCGTGGAGCTGGTACCGGAGCTTGGCGTCGTGGAGCTGGTACCGGAGCTTGGCGTCGTGGAGCTGGTACCGGAGCTTGGCGTCGTGGAGCTGGTACCGGAGCTTGGCGTCGTGGAGCTGGTACCGGAGCTTGGCGTCGTGGAGCTGGTACCGGAGCTTGGCGTCGTGGAGCTGGTACCGGAGCTTGACGTCGTGGAGCTGGTACCGGAGCTTGGCGTCGTGGAGCTGGTACCGGAGTTTGGCGTCGTGGAGCTGGTACCGGAGCTTGGCGTCGTGGAGCTGGTAGTGCAGGTGGAGGTGGTCTTGCTGGGGGTTGCGGCTTGGCATGGTAAAAGACTGGTAAGGGCGGTCGTGCTGGAGGCTGTGGCTTGACAGGTCGGAAGACTGGTGGTGGCGGCCGTGAGGGAGGCTGTGGCTTGACAAGGTGATGCTGATCCACCCCACCTGAACAATTCCCAGCCCTAGCCCCCCCCTCAAGGGGCGGATACCAGACGTGCTCCCTGCGGTCTGGAACTCTCTGTAGGGGTGGGCGGAGGAGGGCAGAAACTTCCCCATTAAATTGTCCAAATTGTCTTTCTTGTGCCTGGGATTGAGTGGGTGAAAAAAAATTGTTTTGTGTCTTGGGTGTGGCTTGAGTCCTGGGGAGCGGGGAATCAAAAGAAAAAGAATTCAGAAAAAAAAAATCCTGGTCTTTGACGTCATCCGGGCGAAGCCGGCTGGCTGCTGCTTGCTTCCGCCCGGAGGGGGAGGGGCTTGTGGGAGCGGCGTGTCCCGCTGGCTCGCGGATGTCCTTCCTGGCGTCCCTCGCCTTTGGCGGCGCTTCCTTGGCTGGGATGACGCGCCAACGTCCCCGGGCCAAACGGAGCTGATCGGCACCAGTTTGCCGGTCGGACCCCACATGAGATCTCTGCGCTCCACGGAGGAGTAGCGCAGCGTTTCTTCCTCCATCGCGCGCAGGACCGCCCATGTTCCCTCGTCAAAATTGTCCAAATCGGCCAACTTACGTGCGGAAAAGCGGGTCAGCTGACGACCTACTGTCAGGACTTGATCTTGGGAGTTTGCTTTTCCAGGATGCAGCGGAAAGTTGGCACGGGCGAGACGGGAATGGAGGTACATGATTTATTTATTAACTATAAATACAAAAAAAAAAGGATCAAACAAAAAGCGCGCACAGTGGCGGAGAATAAACTATGAACAATTAAACAAAAACATTAACTGTGACTTGACAAACAAAAACTTACTTGGCATGGAACCGGCATGAAAAAAGAGTTAGAGGCATGAACAGAGCATAAATGTGTTGTGGTATGGGGTGCGAGGTCGTCAGGCTGAACAACAGAAAATTAATTAACTTAAATACTATGGACATGATTAACGAAAACAGGTGCGTGACTCAAGACGTGAAACAGGTGCGTGACGTGACAGGTGAAAACTAATGGTTGCTATGGTGACCAGACAAGGGAGTGAAAAGACAGAAACTAAACAAAACATGACTTAAAACAAAACATGATAATACAGACATGACATTCTGGAGACAATCTGATGCAAGAACTTTGCCCTCTGGGTAAAGTCTAGTGGTCAATCAGTGAGGACAAAACATTGAAATGGTTCCTGACTGCTCACTGTTTTTATAACTGCTGGAAGGACTAGTACTGTATTTTCCGGACCGTAGGGCACACTGGATTATAAGGCGCACTGCCGATGAGCGGGTTTAGTCAGGTCTATTTTCATACAAAAGGATTATATAAGGCGCATTAAAGGAGTCATATGATTTTTTTTCTAAATGTAAAACACTTCCTTGTGGTCTACATAACATGTAATGGTGGTTCTTTGGTCAAAATGTTTATGTTTTACGGATCATTTTCAAGCCGCTTTCTGATAGACGCTTCAGGATGCGCCGTTTTGTGGGCGGTCTTATTTATGTAGCTCACCTTCGGCGAGTCTTCTCCCCGTCATCTTTGTTGTAGTGGTGTAGCGTGCAAGGACGGGGGTGGAAGAAGTGTCAAAAGATGGAGCTAACTGTTTTAATGACATTCAGACTTTACTTGAATTAATAACGTGGCTCACTAGTGCAACAACAACGCCGGAAATGTGTCCCGTGAAAAACCGTCCGACCGGAACTCCCTAATAACTACTGTTCCTTGGGTGAATAATGTAAACTCATTACACCGGTATGTTTTAGCGCTTTCATGACGAGTTTACTGACAGCTATAAGTAAGAACTTTATACACTACTTTATATTAGAAATGGCAAAAGCGGAGGATGAATGTCCCATAACAAGAAGATAGAGAAAAAGAAGAAGCTTATCGACTACGGTGTCGGTACAGACTACAAAGGCGGACCGCGCAAATTTTCAGGACTTATGCAGATCCCAAATACAGATCAGCAGGTACCAGAAGGTAAGAAAAGTTGCTTTTGCTTAATATTGTGAAACAAAATGCCAGATATGTCTTAATTTATACACACACCATAATAATTGTGCCGTTAGGGGCGCATGTCTGATGCAAGGGCTGTTTAACACCTTTCTTGCGTCACAACTCTGGAGACCGATGAGCGTTGTCAGCAGGTTTATTGACATTCAAAAGGGTGATACTAAAAAGACAAACAATACAGTCAATATATACATATGTTATGCAAATGTATTCATATATATGCTGTAATGCTACTTTACAAGGCATTAGAAGGTAAACAAAAGTGAATTTGTACTACGACGCCATCTTAGATGATATCGCAAATTATCGCTAATGAGCATGACAAAGATCTTATACATCACAAATCTTAAATTTAGCTAGAAATATTTTAGACAAAAACCAAGTTTCAAAGTTCAACTTATGATACATACCAGCGATGCAGCCTTAAACAAAAGATATATGCAGTATTTCTTCGAAAAGAACCACCATAAAGTATGTGCTGGCACCGTAGATTTCTCTTGCTTATGCAACTTCCGGTCAATAAAGTTTGATTCAAAGTACAGACCTCTCAAAGATGTAGTAACTGCCCTGACCACATGATGGCGACAAATACACATGTAATAATGTTAATTAAATAACAAGCAATAAGCACAACACACTTCAACAACAAGAGTTTACAACTTTTAGCTGTAACAGAACAATAATACTCGTATGTTGAAGCACAGTACAATCCATCAAGCGATGCGGCTTCATAGCTTACCAAAGTCGTACTAAAACATTTTGATAGATTTTTGAGCGCTGTGTGTAATGTTTTATATTTTCAATGGAACATATACAATTTTGGTGTTGTTTACTTGAGTCATATTGCAGTCTACACATATTTCTTATGTGTGACTGCCATCTACTGGTCACACTTATCATTTCACCATGTACCAAATAAAATAGCTTCGAGGTCAGTAAGCACAACCAGAATTATTCCGTACATTAGGCGCCCCAGGTTATAAGGCGCACTGTCGAGTTTTGAAAATATGAAAGGATTTTAAGTGCGCCTTATAGTCTGAAAAATACGGTAAGTAAAGATAAAGAAAAATACAGAAATAGCAACCAATACAGTGCCAACAGACAGGAAGGTAGTACGGATGTGACATTTAAAGAAACCAGGACGTTTCCAAAAAAACGCTTCAGTCTCAATATTGTTATTGAAAAGCATGTTGATGCAAGACGAAAAGAATAAGATGGGATAAAAATTAATTTGAAGGGAAAGGATATTCTTGGCTGTGGGGACTATTTTGTTGAGGAGTATAAAGGAAGGACGATGCGGACGCCATGGCGGAGAACAAAGCTCCAGGGAGGCAGCGGGAGGAGAGTTGCAAGTCAAGGGTTGGCTGCGGGCAATGCCAAGGACATGCCATGTACGAGCTGGAAGAACAGGACACTGATGCAAGAATGCCTGAAGCAAACCAAAACTAAACAAGTTCATCAAGGAAATTAGTCAAATTAGCAAAGAGTGCAGTGAAGGATGTCCAAAGGTAAGTCATAAAATATACTCGCATATTTATGAAAATACTCATTAAGAGTTCTGCTGAATACATAGCTCTACTACCACTGTTTTGTCATGATTTATCTTCAAACTAGATTGTTCTTTTCCCCACTTATTTGTGTCAGCTATCACTTTGTGAAACAGAAATCTACCAAACTGAAATAAATCCACTAAGTCAGAAAAGTTACACACATGATGAAGCAAAATGAATACCAAATAAAAACAGCACATTTATAGTATCGTCTGTTAAATGTGGCACAATGAATACCAAGTATAAACAGGGCATTTATAGTATAATATGTTAAAAGTGCCACAATCATTACCATGTATAAGCAATACATTTAAAGTATAATATTTTAAAAGTACAACGATTAATATTAAATATAAGAAGTACATTTATAGTATAAACTGTTAAAAGTACCACAATGAATACCAAGTATAAGCAGTGCATTTATATTATAACCAGTTGAAAGTACCACAACGAATGAATACCAAGTATAAACAGTACATGTATAGTATAATCTGTTGAAAACACCACAATGAATACCATGTATAAGCAGTACATTTATAGTATAACCTGTTAAAAGTACCACAACAAAATAATACCAAGTATAAACAATAAATGTATAGTCTAATCTGTTGAAAGTACAACAATAAATACCAAGTATAAGCAGTACATTTACAGTATGAACTGTTAAAAGTACCACAATGAATACCAAGTAAAAGCAGTACATTTAGAGTATAATCTGTTAAAAGTAGCACAATGAATACAGAGTATAAGCAGGACATTTATAGTATAATATATTAAAAGTACCATAATGAATACCATGTATAAGCAGTACATTTAAAGTATAATATGTTAAAAGTATAACGATGAATCCCAAATATAAGAAGTACATTTATAGCATAACCTGTAAAAAGTACCACAATGAATACCAAGTGTAACTAGTACATTTATATTATAACCTGTTAAAAGTATCACAATGAAAAAATACCGAGTATAAACAGTACATGTATAATATAATCTGTTAAAAGTACCACACTTAATACCAAGTATAGGCAGTAAATGTATAGTATAATTAGTTAAAAGTATCATAGTGAATACCAAGTAAAAGCAGTGCGTTTATAGTATAATCTGTTAAAAGTACCACAATTAATACCAAGTATAAGCAGGGAATGTATAGTATAATCAGTTAAAATTACCACAATGAATACCAAGTATAAGCAGTACTTTTATGATATAACCTGTCCAAAAAGTCGATTGCTGGTTATTTTGTGCTGACATCCCCTTAACCTCATTTTGCAACTTATTTTTAACCATCTACTTTGATCCTATCTAACATGTTCCGTGCCCTCGGTGGAGCAGCTGTTGGAAAAAATAAAACGTCCACTAGCATCAATGCTACTTGCTAACCAGCCATAAAAGAAGTCTACAGATGTGCACAGCTGTGCTTCAATAACAGCAGTGGTAAAGAAAGGATTTGTCATTATTTAATGCATAAAAAGGGATGTCAAAAAGCCCTCTTTAGCTACCAGGAAAATAACCAAGCGGCCAGGAAGTTAGCCAGACTGCCAAGAAGTTAACTAGGCTACCAGGAAGTTAACCAGGTAGCCAAGACATTAGCTAGGCTACCTGGAAGTTAAAAAGATGGCCAGGAAGTTAACCAGAAAAACAGGAAGTTAACCAGGCCAGACTTCCGGGAAGTTGGCCATGCTACCAGTAAGTTAGCCAGGCAGCCAATAAGTAACTAGGCTACCAGGAAGTTTAAACAGGAGGTTAACTGGGCTAACATAAAGTATGCCAGACTTCCAAGAAGTTGACCACGCTACCAGGAAGTTAACCATGCGGCCAAGAATTTAGCTGGACTCCTAGGAAGTTAGCCAGGCTAACAGGACACTAACCAGGTGGCCAAGATGTTAGCTACGCTACCAATAAGTTAACCAGGCAGCCAAGTAGTTAGGTAGACTGCCAATAAGTAACTAGTCTACAAATAAGTTAACCAGGAGGTTAACCGGGCTAACAGAAAGTTGGCCAGACTTCCAAGAAGTTGACCATGCTACCAGGAAGTTAACCAGGCGGCCAAGAATTTAGCTGGACTCCCAGGAAGTTAGCCAGGCTAACAGGAAGTTAACCAGGTGGCCAAGACGATAGCTACGCTACCAGAAATTTAACCAGGCAGCCAATAAGTTAGCTAGGCTATTAGGAAGTTAACCAGGAGGTCAAGAAGTTAGCTAGGGTACCAATAAGTTAAAAAGGTGGCCAGGAAGTTAACCAGAAAAAGAAGAAGTTAACCAGGCCAGACTTCCAGGAAGTTGGTCATGCTACCAGTAAGTTAACCAGGCAGCCAATAAGTTAGCTGGTCTAGCAGGAGGTTAACCAGGCGGCCAGGGAGTTAGTCAGACTGCCAATAAGTAACTAGGCTACCAGGAAGTTAAACAGGAGGTTAACTGGGTTAACAGAACGTATACCAGACTTCCAAGAAGTTGACCACGCTACCAGGAAGTTAAACAGGAGGTTAACTGGGTTAACAGAACGTATGCCAGACTTCCAAGAAGTTGACCACGCTACCAGGAAGTTAACCATGCGGCCAAGTATTTAGCTGGACTCCCAGGAAGTTAGCCAGGCTAACAGGACGTTAACCAGGTGGCCAAGACGTTAGCTACGCTACCAGGAAGTTAACCAGGCAGCCAAGTAGTTAGCTAGACTGCCAATAAGTAACTAGTCTACAAATAAGTTAACCAGGAGGTTAACCGGGCTAACAGAAAGTTGGCCAGACTCCTAAGAAGTTGACCATGCTACCAGGAAGTTAACCAGGTGGCCAATAGATTAGCTGGACTCCCAGGAAGTTAGCCAGGCTAATAGGAAGTTAACCAGGTGGCCAAGACGATAGCTACGCTACCAGGAATTTAACCAGGCAGCCATTAAGTTAGCTAGGCTCTCAGGAAGTTAACCAGGAGGTCAATAAGTCAGCTAGGGTACCTATAAGTTAACCAGGTGGCCTGGAAGTTAACCAGAAAAATAGGAAGTTAACCAGACTAGACTTCCGGGAAGTTGGCCATGCTACCAGTAAGATAACCAGTCAGCCAATAAGTTAGTTGGGCTACCGGGAAGTTAGCCAGGGAGTTAGCCAGACTGCCAAGACATTACTAGGCTACCAGGAAGTTAACCAGCAGGTTAACCGGGCTAACATAAAGTGTGTCAGATTCCAAGGAAGTTAGCCAGGCTAACAGGAAGTTAACCAGGTGGCCAAGACATTAGTTAGGCTACCAGGAAGTTAACCAGGAAGCCAAGAAGCTGGCTAGGCTATCACAAAGTTAACCAGGAGGTCAAGAAGTTAGCTAGACTATCAGAAAGTTAACCAGGAGGTCAAGAAGTTAGCTAAGGTACCAATAAGTTAAAAAAGTGGCCAGGAAGTTAACCAGAAAAACAGGAAGCTAACCAGGCAAACAAAATAGAAAGTCAACAAGGCAGCCAAGAAGTTAGCTGGACTAACAGGAAGTCAGCCAGGCTAACAGGAAGTTAGCCAGACTTCCAGGAAAGTGGCCATGCTACTAGGGAGTTAACCAGGTGGCCAAGAAGTTAGCTGGACTAACAGGAAGTTAACCAGGTTAACAGGAAGTTAGCCAGACTACACAGGAGGCAGACCTAAGTGATATCCATCTTCGAAGCTATGAACAAGATACCCAGAAGAAAGTTTGGAGGAATAAAAAAGGTAAATTTTTATTCCTGTCTAAGTTAAACACTTGACTTTAAAATTTCACAGCGCCAAAGAGCACCTATTTTGTACAGTTATTACATTTAAAAAAGACATTTAAAGAATTTAAACACAATAGTGGAAAAACAAAAAAGTACCATGTACTGGATTACAAGTAGGGATGTCCGATAATGGCTTTTTGCCGATATCCGATATTCCGATATTGTCCAACTCTTTAATTACCGATACCGATATCAACCGATACCGATATCAACCGATATATGCAGTCGTGGAATTAACACATTATTATGCCTAATTTGGACAACCAGGTATAGTGAAGATAAGGTCCTTTTTTTAAAAAAAATGAATAAAATAAGATAAATAAATTAAAAACATTTTCTTGAATAAAAAATAAAGTAAAACAATATAAAAACAGTTACATAGAAACTAGTAATTAATGACAATTAGTAAAATTAACTGTTAAAGGTTAGAACTATTAGTGGACCAGCAGCACGCACAATCATGTGTGCTTACGGACTGTATCCCTTGCAGACTGTATTGATATATATTGATATATAATGTAAGAACCAGAATATTAATAACATAAAGAAACAACCCTTTTCTGTGAATGAGTGTAAATGGGGGAGGGAGTTTTTTTAAGTTGATGCACTAATTGTAAGTGTATCTTGTGTTTTTTATGTTGATTTAATAAATAAAAAAAATTAAAAAAATACCTGATACCGATAATAAAAAAACGATACCGATCATTTCCGATATAACATTTTAACGCATTTATCGGCCGATAATATCGCCCTAATTACAAGTGTAAACACAACCTTGAATTAAATTACGGTAACTGTAATTTTGGTCAAAATACCTAAAAAGTACTGCATTACAGTAACACTGTGTAAGATATATTACAATAGAAAGATGTTTCACCAAATAATAAAAAAGTCACGCTGATGAGGAAAAAATCAAAAGCATGCTGACAGATATTATATGTACATGTGACAGTATTGCAGTACACATAACATTGTGTAAATATAAGTATAACTTCCTACTAAATGCCACATGTTCAAATGATTATCATACTTGGTCAGTCGCCATCACAATGTTGTCACTTTCCAACATTTTCATCTGACTGTTGACCTCATAACACCATTGCCGCTTTCGCCGCTAGCTGACTCCTTCCAAGCTATTTGCATCTCAGCACGCCTCGTTACAGCAGCTTTGACTCATCATACTCGTTCATTTATGCAGGTAAACTACTTGCACGGCCATGACTGTTCTTCACACAACACCGCATGCACTCGTCTGCAGCAAAGTACACGCGTTCTATATATGAAAATACGAATAAAACGACAGAATTGCAAATATTTAGGCCATGTTGGGTTACAGTAAATTTCAAGCATAATGATTGAGCAGCTTATACATATTTCAAATAAAATCACCATTCTAAAAACGCTCTTGTCATTCGCATAGACATGCGCGCTAAATTGGGCCCTAAATGGGGACCGTTCAATTTTTTTGGAGGCCCCACATTACAAATTATTTTCACAGTTTTTTATTTACATAAAACCAATATTTTTTTTTACTTTATTTGCGTACAATTACATTGAATACATATTTTGTAATAAAACACATTTATGGTAAATACATTGTTCTATAATTAATCATGTTTGTGTATGTTTATGTTCCAAAATGAATACCGTATTTTCCCGATGACCAATGGTCTATTTTCTATTTTTTTCATGTATAAGGCGCACCTGATTATAGGGCGCATTAAAGGAGTTATAATTTGTTGTTTTCTAAATGGAAAACACTTCCTTGCGGTCTACATCAGTGGTCCCCAACCACCGGGCTACAGCCCGGTACCGGTCCGTGGATCGATTGGTACCGGGCCGCACAACAAATAAAAAATTAAAAATTAAATAATAATATATATATATATTTTTTTTTTTATTAAATCAACATAAAAAACACAAGATACACTTACAATTAGTGCACCAACCCAAAAAACCTCCCTCCCTCACTCATTCACACTCATTCGCACAAAAGGGTTGTTTCTTTCTGTTATTAATATTTCTGGTTCCTACATTATATATCAATATAGATCAATACAGTCTGCAGGGATACAGTCCGTAAGCACACATGATTCCTTTTTTTTAATGACAAACCCCCCCCCCAAAAAAAAAAAAACACCCCCCTACCCCCCGGTCCGAGGGACAAATTTTCAAGCGTTGACCGGTCCGCAGTTACAAAAAGGTTGGGGACCACTGGTCTACATAACATGTAATGGTGGTTCTTTGGTCAAAATGTTGCATAGACTATGTTTTACTGATCATCTTCAAGTGGCTTTCTGACAGTCGCTTCAGGATGCGCCGTTTTGTGGGCGGTCTTATTCACGTGGCTCACCTTCGGCAGCGTCTTTTCTCCGTCATCTTTGGTGTAGCGGTGTAGCGTGCAAGGACGGGAGTGGAAGAAGTGTCAAAAGATGGAGCTAACTGTTTTAATGACATTGAGACTTTACTTAAATCAATAACGGAGCAGCATATCCTCAAATGGAAACAACAACAAGGCCGGAAATGTGTCCCGTGAAAAAATGTCTGATCGGAACTCTAATAACTGAAGTTCCTTGGGTGAATAATGTAAACTCACAACACCGGTATGTTTTAGCGCTTTCATGGCGAGTTTGCTGACAGATAAAAGTACAACTATGGTGTTTTTGACTACAAAGGCGGAAGCGCACAATTTTTCAGGATTTATGCAGATCCCAAATACAGATCAGCAGGTACCAGAAGGTAAGAAAAGTTGCTTTTGCATAATATTGCGAAACAAAACACCAGATAATATGTCTTACCTTATACACACACCATAATAATACTCGTATGTTTAATGCGCCGACAATCCTTCAAGCGGTGCAGCTTCATAGCTCACCAAAGTTGTACTAAAACATTTTGATAGATTTTTGAGCGCTGTGTGTAATGTTCTATATTATCAATGGAACATATACAATGTTGGTGTTGTTTACTTGAGTCATATTGCCATCATAGTGCAGTGTACACATATCTCTTATGTTTGACTACCATCTACTGGTCACACTTATCATTACACCATGCACCAAATAAAATAGCTTTGAGGTCTGTAAGCAAAACCAGAATTATTCCGTACATTGGGCGCACCGGGTTATACTGTCGAGTTTTGAAAAAAAAAAAAGATTTTAAGTGCGCTTTATAGTCCAGAAAATACGGTATGTTTGGCATTATATACCAATCAAAATTGCCCAATGATGTATTATACCAATGCATGTAAGGATGTTTGCATTTAATTAATGGAATAGACATTTTTGTCTTGAATTAAAAAATAAATACAACTTTCTAGTAATAATAAATCTTACTGTATGTTGATGGTATATAATGTGCTTATAAAAGTGTGCATTTACTTGTTTAGTTTAGGAGCCTTTTTTTTTTTTAGTTTTATTTTATAAGATACTTTTGGAAGAACCACAAATGACCAATGGTAATGGTGGGTTATTGGGATATATGGCATTCTGCGGTGTTAAAAAGAACAATGTGCACTGACCCAAACCATAAACCGTAGAATTATCTGAATTCTTGTGAACCACCCCTAATTATGACTGTGATTTTGTAGGGCTAAAAATTAGCTAAAAACACGAAAGCTAATCACTAGTTGCTCTCTCGGCCACTAGTAATTCACAGCAGAAGACAAAAGTGGAATGAAATTGTTGCTCTAATGCTCGAATGATGCATGTTTTTGTGTTGTAGGACAACATAAAAAGGTAAATGTCCACTGTAATGCTGACAACTTAGCACCTATTTCACAATTGTGGACCGAAAAATTATATCTACAGGTAAAATTCCTCCCAAATAGACAAAGTAGTGATTTTAGGCTTGTTTTTAACACGTTTCGGCACATTTTGGAATGCCCATTTTTAGCTCCAAAATGTGGGCGGGCCTGCATCAGTCTGCTGACGTCACCTGCAGAAGACTTGAGGCAATTTCAAATTGCGTTGTATGTGTTTTGGTAGCATCTTCATCCTGAATCACGTTATTTTTGTGCAGAATTTGAAGGAATGATAAGTTAAGTCTGCACAACTGAAGAAAGGGTCAGTTTGCATTAATTTCCAAAAGATGGGAACATAAGAAAAGTATCGACTTCTCGAGTCAAATTGACTGGCGCACAATTGGACGGACCAAGAAAGAGGAGTGTTTAATTGCAAAGGTCATTTTAAATGATTCCCATAACGACGAAAAAGAGTTTTGGTCGGAGTTTGGATGGTAAAAATGTAATGACTCCGGCTAAATACGATCCATAAAGTCAGAAGCAACCTTGAGGGAAAAAAGACTGAGTCAAGACCCGCAGAAAAACATGAGAAAGACGAGCAGACCCAGCAAAAAAAGTAAGGCAGGCTGCTAGTATCCTTTTTTACGTCCTCTTCTACTGAAGTTTTCTTTAAGATGTTTGAGGAAACACTGAAAGAGCATGAGAAAACAGACTATGGTGTCTATGGAAGAGCAGGGAAGTCTTATACTTTTTTTTTAATAAATTCCGGACTATAAGACGGTACGTTTTTCCAATGCTTGAAGCACTGCGGTTTTTAAAACGGTGCGGCTAACTTATGGATTTGTCTTTGCTGACGGCCATAATGTAAATTGTTTAAAAAAAAAACAGACAAGCAAAGACACTGAAAAGGTGTGGGTTTTTTTGTGCTATTGCGCCATCTTTTGGACAAGTTCGCTCACTGCATGTGCTGTGTGGTAAACATCTGCAGTATTTCTTTCTGTTTAGTGCTGTCAACCGGAAATACAAGTGTCATTCCGTCTTCTATTCGTCCTTGGAGTTTTTACTCTTTTTTGATTATTCATTAATCACTCCAAGCAATGTTTGTAAGTTTTACCATATAACTAAAACAATTCATATTTACGAAACCGTCCCATGGGTGATTTCTGTAGAAGTGTTTTTAATGCATATTTGTACGTGCTATCGTACTGTAATCAAGCTAGTTGTAGTAGCTTTGTGCTCTTAATATTATCCTTGGTTTTCTTTAATGTTTCCTTCTCGTTTCATGTGTTTTTTTTACAATATGTGACTTCCGCGCTACTTTTATTACTTTTTTGTGGACTTTTCGAATCTGCTTCCGGGGACCCTTTAACCACGGCTTAATTGTTTACACCAAAGACCATTTGCCAGCTCTCTCCCACACCGGAGTATGTGTGGTGAAGCAAGAGATTCCGGTGGAGATACGGAAGAAAAGACGAGGCTTCAGGGCTGGCGTTAAGCGCTGGAAGAGAAATCGGTAGTTTAAACCGTGTTTACCATCGGTTGTCATGGGAACCTCCGCTCTCTCTCCAACAACATGGAGGAGCTGACATCGCTGACAAGGCTGCATCAGGAATATAAAGATAACAGCATCATGTGTTTCACGGACACATCGGTCTGCCTTGAAGGACTCTCACTCATCCGTGCGGACCGGACATTGTCCGAGAGCAGTGACTGTGTTTGTGAATAACAAATGGTGTAGTCCTAATCACATCTCTGTTAAAGAACAGCTATGTATCAGGGACATTGAGCTACTGGCGGTCAGCATTAGACCTTATTACATCCCCAGGGAGTTTTCACATGTAATTGTGATAACTGTATACTTCCTGACGCTCACAGCTGCAATCAAATCTCTGGTGACTTTAACCATGCCACAGTAAAACTTTAGACTTGCTTTATGCTAATTAAAGGTAAAGTACCCATGATTATGTCAAGGAAGCATACACAGCCCATCCCCCTGCCCCATTTTTGGACCCTCTGATCACCAGTGTTGGGACTAACGCGTTACTAAGTAACGCGTTACTGTAACGCCGTTAGTTTCGGCGGTAACTAGTAATCTAACGCGTTATTTTTTTATATCCAGTAACTCAGTTACCGTTACTACATGATGCGTTACTGCGTTATTTTACGTTATTTTTTAATGTAGTATCGGCTAGAAACAGAAGAAGTGTCGTCCTTCTGTCTCACAAGGAAAAGAAAAGGCGTGCTTTCCTCGACCGAGGAGCGGAGCGCAGGGGAGACGTTCCTCCAGGGCCTATGTACTTCGGGGCTAACACCCTTCACTTTACCCGGCAGTGGGTCTTTACAGCTCCGGACTCGAGGGTGAATGACGAGGCCGGCGGTTTGTTGCAATTTTGTGACTTTATTGGTGTCTTGCACGTAGCCATCCACCAAGCTAGAGCACCTGCACACACTAACTGTTGCGCTCCCTCACCTCTCTCGCCCACTCACTCACTGACGTCACTCACCTCACATGCTGTCATTTCTTAAAGGGCCACACACACACACACACACACACACACGCTACTCTCATAACAACTAAAAAGACATCATGGCGAAGCCAGAAGTCGAGGTTCTTAACATGGATACATTGTCACTACTTTTCTTTTGTCGAGCACAAAGAAAATAACATTTTAGTTAAATGTAAGTTGTGTCTTGGATCAAAGCTCCCATCTACTTAAAGTTAAAGTGACAATGATTGTCACACACACACTAGGTGTGGTGAAATTATTCTCTGCATTTGACCCATCACCCTTGATCACCCCCTGGGAGGTGAGGGGAGCAGTGAGTAGCAACAGTGACCGCACCCGGGAATACTGCCCAAAACAGCAATTCAAATCTGCTGAAACAGCTACATAAATGTAAATGGGTTATACTTGTATAGCTTTTCTACCTTTTTCAGGAACTCAAAGCGCTTTGACACTATTTCCACATTCACCCATTCACACACCCATTCACACACTGATGGCGGGAGCTGCCATGCAAGGCACTAACCAGGACCCATCAGGAGCAAGGTTGAAGTGTCTTGCTCAAGGACACAACGGACGTGACTAGGATGGTAGAAGGTGGGGATTGAACCAGTAACCCTCAGATTGCTGGCACGGCCACTCTCCCAACTTTGCCACGCCACATAAGCAACATGCTTTGACGAAGCTAGTAAAGAGAGACACAGACTCCGATGCCACTTCACCTCCACCTAAGGATTTTAACGAAGGGACTGCTAGCCAGGACAACATTGATAGAGCCATTGCAGCGTATGTGCTAGAAGACATGCAGGCTATTTCTACAGTGGAGTCACCCGTTTTCTGGCAGCTAAATAGCATGATACCGGCGTCAAACAACAAATGGCACAGAAAACATGTTCCAAGTACCTGGACAGTGAGTACATAAACATGGAAAGCGAGCTAAAGAAAACACTCCAAACTCTGCCTCTGCTCATCATTGAAGGTACACACTGTCAATTCTCTTATATACTATTTCATTCTAGACTTCTAGAGTGTTTGATTATCACATCACTCTAAATGTATAGACTATAAAGTTCACAAACATAAAGAGGGATGCTAGTGGGCCAGGCCAATCTTTCATTTTCTCTAAACTAAAACTGGGGAAATGTGTAGAGTTTTCTGGGCTTCACTACAGTGTTGATCTCCTGAATACATGATTTTATTTAACAATTCCTTGAGAGAAAAAAAATGCCTGATTAGGCTTTGTGTATGTCATGTGTGCCTTCCTTGGGTGAAGCCAGCTTTACAGCTATGTTGTTATTATGCGGTTTGTTACTTATGTATGTTATGTTGCAGCTATTTCAAATAGTTTTGTCAATTTGTTGTGGCCTGAAATAAATTGGCCCTTTGAAACATATCTTTGTCTTTGTGTGTTGTATGTAGACCACATTGCTTAGCAGAGTTCAGTGATGCAAATGCATGTCAAGTTGATCAACACATTGTATTATTCTCCAGTGCAATAACAGTACTGAAACGAAGGCTAAAAGAGCATTAATGGGAGCCTTAAAAAAAGGAGAAAAAAATAAGTAACTAAATAGTTACTTTTCACAGTAACGCATTACTTTTTGGTGTAAGTAACTGAGTTAGTAACTGAGTTACTTTTGAAATAAAGTAACTAGTAACTGTAACTAGTTACTGGTTTTCAGTAACTAACCCAACACTGCTCATCACAAACTTGTTCATGGTCTGCCACACTACATCCCTGTGGTTAAAAAAAAAAACAGCTACCACAAAGGATAAGTGTGATGAAGTGTACGGAGGAGGCATGTGAACAGTTGAGGGAATGTTTAGACACCACAGAATGGTATATACTCTGCAGCCCACATAGAGAGGACATTCACAGTTTGATTATCGAATCCTCTTATCGAACCGATTCCTTATCGATTCTCTTATCGAGTCCAGATGGGTTGTTGTATATGGAAAAAAAACACACAATATTTGGTTTAACAAAAGCTCACAGCAGGAACTTCACTCGGTGACAGAAAACACCGTGAGTATGGCTTCCTGCGCGTCTTGCACCTTACTCACGGAGAGGCTGGCTCTGCTAGAGGGCCGTGTCCGCCAGTTAGAGCAGAGTAATCTCGTAACTTTAGATGTTGCGGACACATCTGCTAGCGTTAGCTGTAGCAAGCTACCTAGCCCAGCCTGTAGTAGTCCTAAGCGGCCTACAAGCTACGGTGTACCGGTTGAGACGCATAATAGATTTAGCTCTTTAGCTAGTCCTACACCCCAGTCTACCGGGCACCACACCTTAGTCATAGGGGACTCCATCACCCGAAACATAAAGCTTAGCAAACCAGCCACAATTAAGTGTATCCCTGGGGCTAGAGCACCTGACATTGAGGCTAACCTTAGGGAGCTAACTCGCAACAGGCCTAGTAAACACGTACGACAGGCTAATCGCACCACTAGTTATGCGAATATAGTTGTACACGTTGGGTCCAATGACACTAGAATGAGACAGTCAGAGATTACAAAGAGAAACATAGCCAGGACTTGTGATCTCGCTAGAAAGATGTCCAGGCATCGAGTAATTGTCTCTGGCCCCCTGCCTGCGAGAGGCAATGATGAGAGATATAGCAGATTAGTCTCGCTTAACAAGTGGCTGGCTAGCTTCTGTAGACAACAGGGACTAACGTTTATTGATAATTGGCCCTCTTTCTGGGGCAAACCAGGCTTGCTGATGAGAGACGGCCTTCACCCTAACCAGGAAGGCGCCATCATCCTGCCTAAAAACATAGACTACTGTTTAAGTCACATTTGACTAACTACACTAGAGCAAGCCCGGTCACAGGCAATTACAGAGCCTGCTAGTCCGGGTGAGGAGTCAGTTAAGCTAGAACTAGCCAGCGCCAGGCTGGATAATTCCTGTACGCATAGCAATTCTCTTAGAATAAGACACAACTCACATAATGTGTTTTCTGTTGTGAATGTGTTAGAGGTAGATATGCATTCTACTGAGGTGGCAAATCATGATGCGTTCAGTCTATCGCAGCATCAAGCAAACAATCTGAAAATTCCCGTCGTATCATTTCCTAGATATGGTCGAAACTATTTAAAGTGCACTACGTATAATAAACGCAACATTATTAATATTGCTACTACGGATAATTTAAACAAAAACTCGTTAAAACAGCCCAATACTTATAATATGGGCTTTTTAAACATAAGATCATTGTCTCCCAAAACGTTATTAGTTAATGAGGTCATTAGAGACAACAATCTTAACGTCATTGGTCTTAGCGAAACCTGGCTCAAACCAGACAATTTTTTTGCGCTAAATGAGGCATCTCCTCCTAACTATACGAATGCGCATTTTGCCCGTCCCCTCAAAAGGGGTGGGGGGTCGCACTAATTTACAATGAAAACTTTAACCTTACCCCTAACCTAAATAATAAATACAAATCGTTTGAGGTGCTTACTATGAGGTCTGTCGCACCGCTGCCTCTCGATATGGCTGTTATCTACCGCCCCCCAGGGCCCTACTCGGACTTTATCAATGAATTCTCAGAGTTCGTTGCTGATCTAGTGACGCACGCAGACAATATAATCATAATGAAGGACTTTAATATCCATATGAATACCCCATCGGACCCTCAGTGCGTGGCGCTCCAGACTATAATTGATAGCTGTGGTCTTACACAAATAATAAATGAACCTACGCATAGCAACGGTAATACGATAGATCTAATGCTGGTCAGGGGTGTCACCACCTCCAAAGTTATGGTACTCCCGTATACTAAAGTAATGTCCGATCATTACCTTATAAAATTTGAAGTTCTGACTCATTGTCAACAAACTAATAATAATAATAATTGCTATAGCAGCCGCAACATTAATGCTGCCACAACGATGACTCTTGCTGACCTACTGCCTTCGGTAATGGCACCATTCCCAAATTATGTCGGCTCTATTGATAACCTAACTAACAACTTTGACAATGCCCTGCGCGAAACCATTGATAGCATAGCACCGCTAAAACAAAAAAGGGCCCCTAAAAGGCGCACCCCATGGTTTACAGAAGAAACCAGAGCTCATAAATTATCATGTAGAAAGTTGGAACGCAAATGGCGCGCGACCAAGCTTGAGGTTTTCCATCAAGCATGGAGTGATAGTTTAATATCGTATAAACGCATGCTTACCTTAGCTAAAACTAAATATTACTCAAATCTCATCCGCCTCAACAAAAACGACCCTAGATTTTTGTTTAGTACAGTAGCATCGCTAACCCAACAAGGGACTCCTCCCAATAGCTCCACCCACTCGGCAGATGACTTTATGAATTTCTTTAACAAGAACATTGAACTCATTAGAAAGGAGATTAAAGACAACGCATCCCAGCTACAACTGGGTTCTATTAACACAGATATGACTGTATCTACGACGGATATTGCAATACAAAATAGTCTCTCTCTTTTTGATGAAATTACATTAGAGGAACTATTACGGCGTGTAAGTGGGATAAAACAAACAACATGTTTACTTGACCCACTTCCTGGGAAACTTATCAAGGAGCTTTTTGTATTATTAGGTCCATCAGTGCTAAATATTATAAACTTATCACTTTCCTCTGGCACTGTTCCCCTAGCATTCAAGAAAGCGGTTATTCATCCTCTGCTCAAAAGACCTAACCTTGATCCTGACCTCATGGTAACCTACCGACCGGTGTCCCACCTTCCCTTTATTTCGAAAATCCTCGAAAAAATTGTTGCACAACGGCTAAATGAACACTTAGTGTCTAACAATCTCTGTGAACCTTTTCAATCCGGTTTCAGGGCAAATCACTCTACGGAGACAGCCCTCGCAAAAATGACTAATGATCTACTGCTAACGATGGATTCTGATGCGTCATCTATGTTGCTGCTTCTTGATCTTAGCGCTGCTTTCTATACCGTCGATCATAATATTTTATTAGAGCCTATCAAAACACGTATTGGTATGTCAGACTTAGCTTTGTCGTGGTTTAACTCTTATCTTACTGACAGGATGCAATGCGTCTCCCATAATAATGTGACCTCGGACTATGTTACGGTAACGTGCGGAGTTCCTCAGGGTTCGGTTCTTGGCCCTGCACTCTTTAGTATTTACATGCTGCCGCTAGGTGACATCATACGCAAATACGGTGTTAGTTTTCATTGTTATGCTGATGACACCCAACTCTACATGCCCCTAAAGCTGACCAACACGCCGGATTGTAGTCAACTGGAGGCATGTCTTAATGAAATTAAACAATGGATGTCCGCTAACTTCTTGCAACCCAACGCCAAGAAAACGGAAATGCTGATTATCGGTCCTGCTAAACACCGACATTTATTTAATAATACCACCTTAACATTTGACAACCAAACAATTACACAAGGCGAATCAGTAAAGAATCTGGGTATTATCTTCGACCCAACTCTCTCGTTTGAATCACACATTAAGAGTGTTACTAAAACGGCCTTCTTTCATCTCCGTAATATCGCTAAAATTCGTTCTATTTTATCCACTAGCGACGCTGAGATCATTATTCATGCGTTCGTTACGTCTCGTCTCGACTACTGTAACGTATTATTTTCGGGTCTCCCTATGTCTAGCATTAAAAGATTACAATTGGTACAAAATGCGGCTGCTAGACTTTTGACAAGAACAAGAAAGTTTGATCATATTACGCCTATACTGGCTCACCTGCACTGGCTTCCTGTGCACTTAAGATGTGACTTTAAGGTTTTACTACTTACGTATAAAATACTACACGGTCTAGCTCCGTCCTATCTTGTCGATTGTATTGTACCATATGTCCCGGCAAGAAATCTGCGTTCAAAGAACTCCGGCTTATTAGTGATTCCCAGAGCCCAAAAAAAGTCTGCGGGCTATAGAGCGTTTTCTATTCGGGCTCCAGTACTATGGAATGCCCTCCCGGTAACAATTAGAGATGCTACCTCAGTAGAAGCATTTAAGTCCCATCTTAAAACTCGTTTGTATACTCTAGCCTTTAAATAGACCCCCTTTACACCAGTTGATCTGCCGTTTCTTTTCTTTTCTCCTCTGCTCCCCTCTTCCTTGTGGAGGGCGGGGGGCACAGGTCCGGTGGCCATGGATGAAGTGCTGGCTGTCCAGAGTCGGGACCCGGGGTGGACCGCTCGCCTGTGCATCGGCTGGGAACATCTCTGCGCTGCTGACCCGTCTCCGCTCGGGATGGTGTCCTGCTGGCCCCACTATGGACTGGACTCTTACTATTATGTTGGATCCACTATGGACTAGACTCTCACAATATTATGTCAGACCCACTCAACATTCATTGCATTCGGTCTCCCCTAGAGGGGGGGGGGGTTACCCACATATGCGGTCCTCTCCAAGGTTTCTCATAGTCATTCACATCGACGTCCCACTGGGGTGAGTTTTTCCTTGCCCTTATGTGGGCTTTGTACCGAGGATGTCGTTGTGGCTTGTGCAGCCCTTTGAGACACTTGTGATTTAGGGCTATATAAATAAACATTGATTGATTGATTGACTTGTCGCCAGCCGGCAGCTAAGAATGAGGTTATGAGCACGCTGTGAAAGTAAATGTCAAGAACTCAGCCAACACGCCAAGAAAGTTGAAAGTCGCCGACACCTCTTGAGTAGACTAAGGTCCTTCGGGCTGTGCAGGTCACTGCTTTGCACTTTTTACGACTTTTTGCGGTGTTTTATGTCGTCGTTTTCGGGTTTCGGGCCAGCACGGTCAGAGACAGGAACATAATTAATAAACTGATAAAGCTGACTCCGTCATAAGCTGCCCACTAAACAGCATTGAGGAGGTGGCTGAGAGAAGAATGCTGACCAAGTTGACATTCATTATATCCAATCCCTCTTGCTCCATGCCCCACTATTGAGGCCCTGAGTAGCTCCTTCAGCATTAGCCTGTTATATCCACAGTGCAAAGAGCGCTACCGCAGATCTTTTCTACAACCCACTGATGTGATTACTGTGATCTATTTTCTTGGTGTGCAATACAGATGTTAATGTTTGTTGTTTTAATTGATCCTTTATCTATCTATACATATTGGTGTGCAATATGTAGTATTTATTACTTTTATTTTGTTTTTCATTATGTTTTACTTTTGCTCCTGTATGTAAAAACCTGCATTGCAACAACGGAATTTTCCCCATTGTGGGATGAATACAAGTCTACCCTAAAACGTTTACGAGTGTCTGTGTTAGTATTAAAAACTTACAATGGCATTCTTTTTGCATTGTTTCAGTTTCACATTTTCCTCAGTAAATTCACAAAAACGTCACCATGGAGTTATTGAGTCTGTTTCGCTGATTGGAAAGCTAGCGTCTGCAGCTAGCGGGCCCATGATAATGACTTCTGTTTTGTTTTATCAGCTGTTTTACTGCCGTGTTACAGACACAGTTTGTAACAATTAAGGTATGTAAATTAACATTTACAACAGACAAACTATTTTTAGCGGCAAATTGATAACACAGAGCTAAGTAGCCCTCTGCTGTTTTATTGTGAGCTGGCTGCGATGTCCTGCTGCTCCCGCATCATCGCGTCTCGGCTCGTCAAAATTATTCTACAGAGCAGCATCTCCTCATCCGTGGCTCAATAGTGCAACAACGCCAGAAATGTGTCTTGTGAAAAAAAGTCCGACCGGAAATCTAACTAAAGTTCTGTGGGTGAATTATGTAAATCCACTACACCGCTAGTTTTTAGTATTTCCATAGCGAGTCGTCTACTAACAGATAAGTTAGAACTTTATGTTACTTTATATTAGAAATGGCAACAGCGAAAGATTTAGTCACATAATATAGAGATCGAGAAAAAGAAGAAGCTTATCGACTACGGTGTCGCACGGTGGACGCGCGCACATTTTCTGGAGGTACCAGAAGGTAAGAAAAGTTGGTTTGGCATAATATTGTGAAACAAAACGCCAGATAATGTCTGCTATTACATGCCATTTTGCACTCCTTGTACACACACCATAAAAATACCCATATGTTGAAGCACAGTACGTCTGACTACGTTAGCTGTAATATGTCGACAATCCCACAAGCGGTGCGGCTTCATGGCTTGTACTAAAACATTTTGACAGATTTTTGAGCGCTGTGTGTAATGTTCTATATTCTCAATGAAACATTTAACGTTTTGGTGTTGTTTACTGGCGTCACATTGCAGTCCACATGTATCTCTTATGTTTGACTGCCATTTACTAGTCACACTTATTGTTATACCAAATATGTGTATGACCAAATAAAATTGCTTCGAGGTCGATAAGCACAATCAGAATTTTTCCGTACATTAGGCAAACCGGGTTATAAGGCGCACTGTCGATTTTTTAGACAATGAAATGATTTTAAGTGCGCCTTACAGTCCGAAAAATACGGTAATTCTGTATTTTACACTCATACTTGAAGAAAAAAAGCACAGACCACGTGAACACTCGCTTAAAAGTCTGTAAGTACTTTTTGCATAGTTCGTGCGTACGTGTGAAATGTGTGACAAATGTGCGTACTCCACGCACACACATAATTGCGGTGTGACAGATGGGATGTGACAGTTTGCTTTGAGGCTGTGCCAGGTGGGGATGACCTTTTAAGATGACAGGCAAACAGAGGAAGCAGCAGTGAAAATGTTGGGACAAAGATGGAGCTTGTAGGTGTGAACAGCGACAGAATAGTCAAATCCCCACAGAGGTGCTGAGGCTGCAACGGATTTGCTCTTTGCAAACAGTGAATGGGTGGTCTTTACAAAATACTGCAGGGCAGCAAAGTGTCGTGCCTTTCAGTATTTCTACTGGACTAAAAACATGTCCACTTGTATTGCTTTCTTTCACCGTAAAACCCTTGGTTGGTCCAAAATGAAAGTTTGTCTTTGCATGAACAACATGAGTTGTAGATGTGAGAATGTCCATGCAGTATCCTCTTGAAGACCAGTGGACATTTATTTGGTGTCTATTTCTTTTGAATACACGTTTCAGACAAAAATAGTCCTAATTTTTTAAGCATGTCCACTGCAAAGGACACTGTCTCTAAGGAGGACACAATCCTGTGTTTCAGACCAAGGCCCATTGTGGCAGTATTGTGGCAGTCAATTGACAAACTCAAACAATCAGAAACAGTCTAGACTAAAAGTTAGCTTGATTACATTGCAATAGCATATACAAGAATGCATGAAAACCCTCCTACAAACATCACACATGGGGAGGGTTTAGTAAGTATGACATGTTTTAGTTATATTGTGAAACCTACAAACGTTGCTTGGAATAATGAATAAAGAATCCTTCCGAACAGAGACGCTATAGACCGATAGACGAAACGGGATATACTTCCGGTTCGAGGCAAGACACAGTAAGTACATTTTCAGTTGTAATACATTTTTCTAGCACAGTATTGTGTCAGTCAATTGATGAAGTGACGCATTACAAACTCAAATAATAGGAAAAAGTCTGGACTAGGGATGTCCGGTAATGGCTTTTTGCCGATATCCGATATTCCAATATTGTCCAACTCTTTAATTACCGATACCGATATCAACTGATACCGATATATGCAGTCGTGGAATTAACACATTATTATGCCTAATTTGGACAACCAGGTATAGTAAAGATAAGGTACTTTTTAAAATAATTAATAAAATAAGATAAATAAATAAAAACATTTTCTTGAATAAAAAAGAAAGTAAAACAATATAAAAACAGTTACATAGAAACTAGTAATTAATGAAAATGAGTAAAATTAACTGTTATAGGTTAGTACTATTAGTGGACCAGCAGCACACACAATCATGTGTGCTTACGGACAGTATCCCTTGCAGACTGTATTGATATATAATGTAGGAACCAGAATATTAATAACAGAAAGAAACAACCCTTTTGTGTGAATGAGTGTAAATGGGGGAGGGAGTCTTTTTGGGTTGGTGCACTAATTGCAAGTGTATCTTGTGTTTTTTATGTTGATTTAATTAAAAAAAATAAAAATAATGAAAAAAAAAAACCCAAAAAATGATACCTACCGATAATAAAAAAAAACGATAATTTCCGATATTACATTTTAACGCATTTATCGGACGATATTATCGGACATCTCTAGTCTGGACTAAAACTTATGTAGAAATTTCTATAGCGCAAAAATTATAATAAAAACAAGCTTTTGTAAACGTTTATTTACATGCCTTAATTGTTTCCTGTAAGACAGCAGTGAAACAGCTGATCAAACAAAACAGAAGTCATCATCATGGACCCACTAGCTGCGAAAGCCAGCTCTCCAATCAGCTAACAGACTAAAAAACTCCACGGTGATGTTTTGGTGAATTTACAAATCTGAAACAATACCAAAAAAATTGTATTGTATGTCAATAATACTAACACAGACACTTGTAAATGTGCTAGCATTTACGCGAATACAAACGACGCTAGCTTGATTACATTGCATTAGCACGTAGAAGAATGCATGAAAACCCTCCTACAAACATCACACATGGGGAGGGTTTAGTAAGTAGAAATTGTTTTAGTTATATTGTGAAACCTACAAACGTTGCTTGGAATGATGAATGAAGAATCCTTCCGAGCAGAGATGCTATAGACCGTTAGACAAAACTGGGTATACTTCCGGTTCAAGGCAAAACAGAAGGTACATTTTCAACCGGCAGCGCCTGCAGTAAGCAAACTCATCCAAAAGATGGCGCTGTAGCACAAATAACCATTTTCCATGTCTATGTGTTTTATGAAAACTTCTTGTTGAATACTGTAGCTCCTTTTGATACACGGCAACACAGGAAAGTTATTTTTTGTAAAACGGGCGTTTATTGACGACTCCTTGCTGTACACACCATTCACGCCTCCACGCCAACACGCCGTGAGAACTCGTTGGCTGCTTGTAACAAAAAGAGGTTCTAATAAAGACTTTCTAGAAGTTTTGCACAAATCAAAGAATACACTTTAATTTTCCAAAGAGCTGAAGACAACGTGCTCAAGCCCCCCTCCCCTCTTGCATGTTCTTCCGTGTTTACAGTCCGTGGGGTCGCAACATCACACCACTCCTTTGCAAAACAATTAACACAATACGTATACATTTTCCTCAGGAGATTTTACAATCACACATTTCGTGAAAATATTTTATAACTCTGCATCATGAACTTATTTATTAATATTTATTTAACCTACTCAGTGGCCTAGTGGTTAGAGTGTCCGCCCTGAGATCGGTAGGTTTTGAGTTCAAACCTTGGCAGAGTCATACCAAAGACTATAAAAATGGGACCCATTACCTCCCTGCTCGGCACTCATCATCAAGGGTTGGAATTGGGGGTTAAATCACCAAAAATGATTCCCGGGCGCGGCACTGCTGCTGCCCACTGCTCCCCTCACCTCCCAGGGGGTGATCAAGGGGATAGGTCAAATGCAGAAGACAAATTTCACCACACCTAGTGTGTGTGTGACAATCATTGGCAGAGGTGGGACCAAGTCATTGTTTTGCAAGTCACAAGTAAGTCTCAAGTCTTTGCCCTCAAGTCCGAGTCAAGTCCCGAGTCAAGACAGGCAAGCCCCGAGTCAAGTCCAAAGTCAAGACTGGAAAGTCTCAAGTCAAGTCCTAAGTCCTGCATTTTGAGTTTCGAGTCCTTTCAAGTCCTTTTAACCACAGACTAATATATTAACACAGATTGTGTATGCTTTTCAAACGCTGTATTTATTTATTAAAACAAGTGCATTTTAAATTGCAGGAAAGAAAATTGTGCTGACATTGCACTTTATAATAGCACTATTAACCAGTCATTTTAAACATTAACTCATTCCTTTACAGAACAAACACATTGAAAAATAAAGTGCAAATGTACTTATTTGTACAAAAGTGTTAACATTGAAAAAACATGACATATACGTGAACATAACAAAAAAGTTGTACTTTTTATATGTCAGGGCCCTATGCTGCATTGCATTTGCAAAAGACCAAATTAGCCAAGAGTCTGTCAGTCATTTGTGCACGATGGGGGCGTAGTATGATGCCACCATGGCTGAAAACTCGCTCCACTGGAGCACTGGAGGCAGGCACTGCCAAGACTCTCATGGCCACTTGGAACAGTGAAGGAAGAGTCTTCATGTTCAATGCCCAGAACAAAAGGGGGGAGAGAGGTTTTTTGGGTTGGTGCACTACTTGTGAGTGTATCTTGTGTTTTTTATGTTGATTTAATTAAAAAAATTAAAAAAAATATTTCTTGTGCGGCCCGATACCAATCGATCCACGGACCAGTACTGGGCCGCGACCCTGTGGTTGGGGACCACTGAGGTAAACAACCAACAGTATGTCAGAAAGCTAGCTAAAACGGTACACATATTCATAATATAGTATACATTTTAACTGACCTTTATTTTACCATTTTTGTCTTTTTTTAGGTGGCTAAAATACGCGGTGCTGCTGACCGCCGTCTAACGTTACGTGTGATATATTGACTAACGTAACCCTGCTTAAAAAAAATCACTGAACAAAAAGTATGAATAAGGTAGTGAACTGCAACAGATTCCCGTGTTTGCAATAACGTTATAACGTTAGCAGTGAGTTTACAGCCTCACTGATTTAACTACACAGCAAATAAAAGTCACGTTACTTAGCCAATAAACGTTATCTTACATTCAAAACTTACCGTTCTTTGTGCAACTTCAAATGCCGGACGAAGTTGGAAGTTGTTGCCTCTCCATCAGTAATTTTCGAACCGCATGTGTTGCATATTGCAAACCGTTTTGTGTTGACCACCTCGTAATTTTTATACCCAAACAAAATTATTTTAGGTATCATTTTTTGTTCACTGGCGTGTGGTTTGGACATGTCTTCTTTGTTGGTTGTCCTGCAATTTGATTGGATGAATGCTGTGTGATGAAAACAAAGTAGATCTAATTTGATTGGCTGTTGTACTGAGACCACACCAGCTGACATACGCAACGCTGATAGACAAGTACACAATGAAAAATACGGAGCGCTCCCGAATAACTTTTTCATCTTTGGGTTTTGGGGAAAGTAGCAAGTCATGTCAAGTCATGTCAATTCAAAAGGCTCAAGTCCAAGTGAAGTCACAAGTCATTGATGTTAAAGTCTAAGTCGAGTTGCAAGTCTTTTTACATTTTGTCAAGTCGAGTCTAAAGTCATCAAATTCATGACTCGAGTCTGACTCGAGTCCAAGTCATGTGACTCGAGTCCACACCTCTGATCATTGGTACTTTAACTTTAACTTAACTTTAAGGTTTATTGGCGCTCTGTACACAGCAGTGTTTTAAATAGTCAAAAATGTTACTTTTTGAAACCGATACTGATCATTTTGAAACCGATACCGATAATTTACGATATTACATTTTAAAGCATTTATCGGCCGATAATATCGGCAGTCCGATATTATCGGACATCTCTATTTATAACCCTTTTAAAAGCTGTCACTTGTGTACAAACATGCATTTTTTTTTAGCAGAGCTGAGTAAGAAGATTGCACATTTATAGGATCAAAGTTGGATTGGTGATGGTTTAACTGTGTTGGATGAAGGATTATTGCATTAAGTATATCTGGAATGATACTGAACAACATTTTGTGATAAACATGTATAAATGTAAGGGGCATGTTTCATTGTTTATCGTTTTAAGACTAGACTGGAAGTACACATTTTATATTGGGTGGATTAAAAAAAAGGGAACAAGATGATTTTAAGGTTGAATGTCATACAAATAAAAACCTCAGGTTGAATACACGTGTTTGTGACTAAAACCTGGAAAATGTTTGATTTGAAGAGAATGTTTGTCTATTTTGCCTACACATTTAGATCTAGGCAAGTGTAAAGTTGATTGAAAGTTTAAAAAAATAAAATTACAATGAAATATTTGGCTGCAACTTTAAAAAGCTGCAGTAACAACATAACCGTTTTATTAAAAAAAACACACTACAGATTAAATAATAAAAAATAAAAAAATTGTCCACCACTGTGAATTTTTGGTTTATTTATATATCAGTGTGGACTTGTCATTTTGTCCCAGCCAACAAAGGACTCGTCATTCTGTATAAACCAAGTGGGGACCTTTTTTCATCCAATGCAAAACAATAAAATATACATTTATGTATATTAAAGCCCATATAGAGTGTAGTTTATTGCAAACACTGCAGACTTTATTAGAAGCAGTAGCAAATTTTCCTCCCGATTTTCATGCAGCTGGGATAGGCTCCAGCACCCCCCGCGACCCCGATAGGGACAAGCGGTAAAAAATGGATGAATGGATAACGCTCAAATGTGACCATACCATTTTATTTCATTGTGTGAATGCCCAAGCATTTACACATAAGATTCTAAAACAAAAAATCATCTATTTTTATTATTATTATTATTCTGCCACAGATTATGCAGACATTTTTCCCACTGAAAATGAATGGGCCATTTTTCGAACTTGCACAATTCCCACATTTTTCAATATATTTTTGAACTGTTTCACCATCCACACACTCCACTCATCTTGGACAATCAAACTACCATTTTCCAAATTCAAAATAATTCCAGGAATTCCCAGAATTCCCGGTTTTCCAAAGGCCTATTTTACCTCTTCCTGGAAAGTTTTCACAGTTCACATTTTCCAACCATTTTTGACCATTCCATCTTCAAAACATTAGTTGGGACAACAAGTGTTCCTATTTTTTTTCATACAAATTCCATTTTTTTCCCAAAATTCCCAGAATTCCAAAATACCCATTCTTATTCACAAACTAACTACTTCAACATTTTTCAACCGATTCCAAAAATTCTAACACCAACCCATTTATATCAAGGACAATTGTGTTAGTATCAATATTTTCAAAAATTAACGGTTTTACCGAAATTCCCAAATTTCCAGGAAATTCCAATTGAAATTAATTTGTATTCATAGTTCTATGATGCCCTAAATTCTCCAAAGTTTGTGCCATTTTTAAACCCAATTCCGACCTTTCAACTATCCACACACACTACTCTTCCGATACATCGAACACAAAACTTGTTGTCCCTTTCCCAAATTTCCCGGAATTGCCTGTAATTTTCTCCCCATTGACAATGAATGGTAAATATACAATCGACTGCACATCCCACATTTCTCATCTGATTTGAACCGTTCCGCCATCTACACACCCTGGACATTCAAGTCACCATGTTTCCCGGTTTAGAAAATTCCCTGATTACCCGGTATTACCAGGAATCCCCCCCCCATTGAAAATTATTGGGAAATATACAAACACCTCCAAATCCTACATTTCTGATCCGATTCGAACCGTTCCAACATCAACACACTCCACTCAATCTGGACATTCGAGCATTTCAGTTCCGCCAGTATCGGCGGCTTGTTAATTCACAAGCAATTGCAAATTCTAGTGTTTTTATTATTTCTGCAATATTTGAAGAGAAAAGAGATGTTTAATAAATAACAGTCATTTTATTTTTTTAAAGAAACTATCAAAACAACAAAAACATGAAACACTCACTGGGTACAGCCAGTTCCACTACAGTAAATGGAAGTCCACTTTTTTGATAGGTAGGTATCGCTCAATGATTGAAGTCTGTCAAAACGTGGACCTTGGGGTGTTGTGTTTTCCCGGAATGCAAAGGAAAGTTGGCGCGGGCAAGGCGTGAAGGTAAGGACATGTTTATTTTTACACTAACAAAAGAACAAACAAAAAGCGCGCACAAGGCGGAAGTACAAAAACTTGGCTAATGAAACAAAAACTTGCACAAAGGCAAAAACTATAAACATGAAAACACAACACCCCAAGGCCCACGTTTTGACAGAATGTCACCAGGCCGATCAACAGAAAAAGACAGGTTTAAATAACAGTGGCATGATTAGTGACAGGTGTGAGTTCAGTTGAATCAGGTGCGTGACATGAGGACAGGTGAAAACTAATGGTCGCTATGGTGACAAAACAAACAAGAGTGCACAAAGAGTCCAAAAAACCAAACCTGAACATAACCAAAACAAAACATGATCACACAGACATGACAAAGTCCCTTCTGGGCAATTTCTTTAAAATGTTACATTTATATTAATATTATGAGACATTATCTTAAAAGTAAATTTTATATTGTAATTTTTTTGTTTCTAAATGACCAGGATGACAGTTTGTAGGTTGACGCGTGGGTGTGTGCGTATGTCTGCGTAAAACTAACAAGTGATGACATCAGAGTAAACACACTTGAAATTATGTTAAAGGCATTTTGAATAGAGTTAAAGGCCTACTGAAACCCACTACTACCGACCACACAGTCTGATAGTTTATACATCAATGATGAAATCTTAACATTGCAACACATGCCAATACGGCCGGGTTAGCTTACTAAAGTGCAATTTAAAATTTCGCGCAAAATATCCTGCTGAAAACGTCTCGGTATGATGACATCAGCACGTGACGTCACGGATTGTTGAGGACATTTTGGGACAGCATGGTGGCCAGCTATTAAGTCGTCTGTTTTCATCGCAAAATTCCACAGTATTCTGGACATCTGTGTTGGTGAATCTTTTGCAATTTGTTCAATGAACAATGGAGACAGCAAAGAAGAAAGCTGTAGGTAGGAAGCGGTGTATTGCGGCCGACTGCAGCAACACAAACACAGCCGGTGTTTCATTGTTTACATTCCCGGAAGATGACAGTCAAGCTTTACCATTGGCCTGTGGAGAACTGGGACAACAGAGACTCTTACCAGGAGGACTTTGAGTTGGATGCGCAGACGCGGTACCGTGATTACGCATGCAGCTGCGGCTTCCAAACATTTGATCGCTTGCCAGTACGTGCATGCCGCTATGTGCATGTCACGTACGTAACTTTGGGGAAATATATGTGCTGTATGAAATTTGGGGAGGCGAACGGTACTTTGGGCTGTGGGATTGAGTGTGTTGTGCAGGTGTTTGAGTTGTATTGGCGGGTTATATGGACGGGAGGGGGGAGGTGTTTGTTATGCGGGATTAATTTGTGGCATATTAAATATAAGCCTGGTTGTGTTGTGGCTAATAGAGTATATATATGTCTTGTGTTTATTTACTGTTTATTTACCAGCTGAATATCAGGTCCCACCCGCCTCTCACAGCATATTCCTTATCTGAATCGCTCCCACTGCCCTCTCGTCCTTCACTCTCACTTTCCTCATTCACAAATCTTTCATCCTCGCTCAAATTAATGGGGGAATCGTCGCTTTCTCGGTCCGAATCGCTCTCGCTGCTGGTGGCCATGATTGTAAACAATGTGCAGATGTGAGGAGTTTCACAACCTGTGACGTCACGCGCATATCGTCTGCTACTTCCGGTACAGGCAAGGCTTTTTTATCAGCGACCAAAAGTTGCGAACTTTATCGTCGATGTTCTCTACTAAATCCTTTCAGCAAAAATATGGCAATATCGCGAAATTATCAAGTATGACACATAGAATGGACCTGCTATCCCCGTTTAAATAAGAAAATCGCATTTCAGTAGGCCTTTAAAAGTGCTGACATGACAACATTTTTCATCCGATTGCCTGTTCCTCCCCTGGAATGAACTCACCCTGCCGTGACCTGGCAACAAAAGATTTGTCTTCGCGCTTTCATGGGACACAATTACTGTATGCTAATAAACACCGATCTGTAGTAGTATTTTATCAGTGCGTAGTCAACAATATCATTATGTGCTTGGTCATGCTCACAATAACCAAACTATTATTTTTAATGGTTCATGGTTAAGTTGATTGGCAACACTAAATTGGCCCTAGTGTGTGAATGTGAGTGTGAATGTTGTCTGTCTATCTGTGTTGGCCCTGTGATGAGGTGGCGACTTGTCCAGGGTGTACCCCGCCTTCCGCCTGATTGTAGCTGAGATAGGCTCCAGCGCCCCCCGTGACCCCGAAAGAAATAAGCGGTAGAAAATGGATGGATGGATGGGTTCAACAATAATCCATCCATCCAAGCGGTAGAAAATGAATGGATGGATAGGTTCAACAATAAGTAAAAAGGTTCAAAATGCATATTCACTTTGTTAAATCTCTACTCGTTCCTTTGTGAAATCATATACTGAATACAGTCGCTGCTCAGTGGGGGTTCCAGGCTCGCCGAGTTTATTCCATGATGGAAAATCAGCTGTAAACACTGCATTAATAATTCACAATCTCCCTACTAGGCTAGTGTCGACGCCCCTCAAACTGGCTGACACACTTCGACATAAGCAATTCTCGACATAACTGAAACTGAACTCGCCAATACTTTGACTTTAAGGAGGATTTGCCATAATTAATGGTTGTTGAACCTGCACCACTTTGTCAACATTTCCTTCATCATTCATATTATTGTTTCCTTATAGTATGATATACTGTACTCTTATCTAAAAGAGCGTGTGTGCTAATTAATACAGTAGGAAGGGGATTCATATGGCCCCATTTGTCGCGGTTTACTTGACACATGAAACGTGACAAATTAAGGGGGTGCACTATCCATTTTAGCCGCTAAATGGCAGTAAAGTGTTGAATATCTTAAAATGTGCTTTGTGGCAATTCCAACTTTGATCACAGCATCATTTGTTATGTGGAGTGGTGCTTTCCATCATTTTGAGCAGACTGCATTGCAAAATTATTTACTTCCCACCTTCCTCTCACGTGAGATCCACCCAAGAAGGGGGCCATATGAATCCCTTCCCTAGTGTATATTTTGACTGCAACTGATGCTATATACCAGCCATTTGTACTCCAAGCACAGTGCACACTACTACTAATTAGTTCAATTACTAATTACTACTCAGTGGCCTAGTGGTTAGAGTGTCCGCCCTGAGATCGGTAGGTTGTGAGTTCAAACCCCGGCCGAGTCATACCAAAGACTATAAAAATGGGACCCATTACCTCCCTGCTTGGCACTCAGCATCAAGGTTTGGAATTGGGGGTTAAATCACCAAAAATGATTCCCGGGCGCGGCACCGCTGCTGCCCACAGCTCCCCTCACCTCCCAGGGGGTGAACAAGGGGATGGGTCAAATGCAGAGGACACCTTTCACCACACCTAGTGTGTGTGTGTGTCAATCATTGGTACTTTAACTTTAACTTTTAACTTTAATTAGATGAGGCAATTCCTGAAGGAATTGCGTGTGAATGCTCCAATGGTAAAGTTGAACTGAAATCCTGGAATTTTTTTTAGAATTGTTGAAGTAGAGCACACAATTCCCAAACAAGCTGAATATTTTGAAGTTGGAACAGTTTGAATCAAATGAAAAATGTGGAAGTTGTGGAACTTTGAAGAATGTCCAATTGATTTCAATGAGAATTTCTAAAAAAAAATTGGGAATTTTTTAAAAATTGGTAAAAAAAACAAAAAAAAACAACAACAAAAAAAAAACTTAAATAGTCTGAAAGAGTTGAAATGGTTGGTGTTGGAATTTTTCAAATTGGTCGATAAATGTTGAAGTAGTAACATGTTGAATTGAGAAATGGTATTACCGAATGCCTAGAATTTCGGGAAAACCGGGAATTGTTCCAGTTAAAAAAATTACTTTGTTTTTTGTCCTGATTAAGAAGAATGTTTTGACGGTTGAACGGTTGAAGTGGGTTGAAAAATGTGGAAGGAGTAGTCGCCAGAAAAAAGGGTGGAAATAGGGCTTTGAAAAACCAGAAATTCTGGAAAGTCCTGGAATTTAGTTTGAACTTGGAAAAAAGGTAGTTTAAATTTCCAGGATGGTGGAATGTTTTGAAGGTGGAATGGTTTGAATTGGTTGAAACATGTGGAAATGGTGGACAAATGGCCAATTCATTTTGAATGGGAAAAATGTCTTGGAAAACCTAGAATTCTGGGAAATCTGGGAATTTGTCAATGGAAAGCCCGCGATTCCCGAATAGGCTGAACAGTTTGAAGTTGGGACAGTTTGAATCGGGTGAAAAATATGGAAGGTAGAGCGCGCCAAAATCTGGAGAAGAAGAAGAAAAAGAAGTTGAAGACGTTTAATAAATAGATTAATTTTGGTGTAGAGAACCATGTGTGTGAATGCTTTGGAGCATTCACACAATAATAGCTGCTGCAGCTTTTTTTATCTGCTGTCAATGTTGCTTTGATCACAAATTTAAAATAAAACATTCGCACAATATTGATTTAGTTTTCATAAATTGATTGACAAACTTGAGTATTTTATATCCTCACAAAAAACATCCCAATCGGGGAGATTTGTATTTAAAGGGGAACTGCACTTTTTTGGGGAATTTTGCCCATCGTTCACAATCATTATGAGAGACGTGACAATGGATGCATTTTTTTGTACGCATTCTCACTCCTAAATAAACAAAGGAAAGTCCACTACAATTGAGGCAATGGGAGCTCCTCTATTCCGCCCATAAATCCCTCTAAAAAAACATCTAAAATGCGGCAACAATACGCCATTTACATTTCGTGATTTGAATATTAACCAAGTATTAGTGATATTGTTATTATAAGCGCTGACGCAGACAAACTATTTTTAGTTTGGTCAGAGAGAGCTGGCAACTTGTGCTGCTGTATTGACATCAGCGGCTGGTGTGCTGCTTTCATGCCTCGGAGTTCGCGAAAGTTTATTGTAGATCATAAATAATGCCTCTCACATGGATAGTAGAAAGATCAAGGCATAATCTGACGAGTTGGTCAACTTAGACTCAGAAATGGTAGAACACACAAAAAGACGCTCGGTTCCAACCCGCTTTTCTTCGCGAGGATTATGAGTCATTTTTCATCTAAATGGGAATATAAACATCCTGGCAGTTGGCATCCTAATGACAGCAAACCTTGTACAGTAGGTGATGTTTTGTTATATTTGTTGGCTTTCGTAAAGTCTGCAGTGATGTAGTTAAAAAATAAAATGTGAACATCTTGATGCGTTTTTAAACTTGATGTTCCGTTTATGCTTAAAATTATAAAAATAAGTAAATATTAAAAGTTATTATGAGTGTTCACGTTACTACATTACATGTGTACTTACATCACGTATATAAAACCTTAATGGAGGTGTTAGGATGTTTTTTTAACGGCTTTATATAGGCAGAATAGGCTCCATTGTACTATTAAGAATGCTTTAAAAAAAGAAAAACATGTGTGTTATAATTGTGAATGATGGGCAACATTCCCGAAAAAGTGCAGTTCCCATTTAAGTCGGGATATAGTAAAAGATTAAATATATATATATATATATATATATATTTTTTTTTTTTTTTTTAAAGTAAATATTACATTGTTTTAGATTATTTTCAATTGCATTACACATTTTTTCCAGAGTTCTCCTAAACCAGGGGTATATATATATATATATATATATATATATATATATATATATATATATATATATATATATATATATCTGGAGTCGCAAAAAATTAAAAGCCTTATATAAGTGTTATAATGAACGCCACACATGATGTAAGTGTCTATATTAGCTATATTAGCCTACTATCAAAGGCTGACGCAAATCTTCGTTGACAGAAATGTTGTATTTTCATTTTTATTCTACACATTTTTGCAACATTGGAAATTATCAGTAAAATGGAGGCTTTTCACAGGATGAGATAACTCCTGTAAATTACTGGCTCAAAATGGCCAAAAAGGTATAGATGTGTGTGTCCAAGTTTAAGGAAACGGCAGACTGTCTTCTTCTAATAGATTTATTACAATTTTGGCAAGCTGGGTAAGGTTTGCTGTGGTCTGGAACAACATGGCGCACAAACAACTATCAGAAATGCAGCCAATATTACATACAGATAATGTGTCATGAAACATGCAAATATAAATTAAATACACAGAGGACATAAGTAAAATAAATTAAAAGAGCTCATATATACCTAAAAATGAGGCATAATGATGCAAAATGTACATACAGCTAGTCTAAATAGCATTTTAGCATTGATTAGCTTGCAGTCATGGATTGACCAAATATGCCTGATAAGCACTCCAGAAAATCAATAAAATCAACAAAGCTCACCTTTGTGCATTCACGCACAGAATAAAACATCTGGTGGCCAAAATGAGACAAAGGAGTGGCATAAAACACGTCTTTCTGTGGCAGCATCAGAGAAAGTTGTGCATGTAAACAAACTACGATGAGTTCAAGGATCGCTGAAATTAGTAGGACAAAACGGTGCTTGCCAAATCCTCTCATCAGTGAAGCATGTTTAACATTAAACAGTGGGATTTCTAACAATTAGGAAGGTTTTTGTCATGTTTGTTCTCCTACAGAAAATATATTTAAATTACAAATATATTTTTTCTTCATCTTTTTTCATTTTATCACATCTTTGAAAGAGGTCCAAGGAGCCACTAGGGCGGCGCTAAAGATCTAGAGCCGTGGGTTGCTGACCCCCGACCTAAACTAATCAACTAACTGGAGGCAAATTTACAAAATGATTCAATCATCAGAACATTTCAAGTCAAACGTCTCAGTATTTGCGATACTAGCTTTGTATTTACTTGGTATCGGATCAATTTCAAATTCCCCGGTATCGGCCGGCCATCACGAAAACGACTTGCAGCACTTGCTTATGTTTGGAAAACCAAGATGACCTTTTGGTTGGAGCATGCACTTAAGTTCTTAAAGCATAAAAATACTGGCACTGAGGATTAAACTGACAAATCGTCTTTAGAGTGTCCCGCTAGTCACTGGGAAAGCAGCATGAACTATTTCAGGACGTGACAGTGATCTCCATTAGCATTGACTGAGCATTTTCTCTTTTGACTTTGTGCTGTTGAAACAACTTTGTGAACGTCACCTCAGATGCAAGGGTAACTTCTTTGATACTTCATGTGTTTGCAGCCCTCAAAATGTTTACTTCAAGTGACTTCTGCTACACTTGTGCTGACTTTCATCATCAAATGGATGTCAATAGCAGGTCAGTGAAATAATTTAGTGTAACATGGTTGAATGGCCTTTAAAGATCCACAATCCCCACATTTACCAGGGCCGGCCCATGGCATAAACACTCCATTTTTCTTACACCTAAATCCATCAGTTCGTAAAATATGACGTCATAAAAGTTAAGATAAAATACAAACCCCGTTTCAATATGAGTTGGGAAATTGTGTTAGATGTAAATATAAACGGAATACAATGATTTGCAAATCATTTTCAACCCATATTCAATTGAATGCGCTACAAAGACTGATACAAATTTTCTTTTTGCAAATAATCATTAACTTTAGAATTTGATGCCAGCAACACGTGACAAAGAAGTTGGGAAGGGTGGCAATAAATACTGATAAAGTTGAGGAATGCTCATCAAACACTTATTTGGAACATCCCACAGGTGTGCAGGCTAATTGGGAACAGGTGGGTGCCATGATTGGGTATAAAAGTAGATTCCATGAAATGCTCAGTCATTCACAAACAAGGATGGGGCGAGGGTCACCACTTTGTCAACAAATGCGTGAGCAAATTGTTGAACAGTTTAAGAAAAACCTTTCTCAACCAGCTATTGCAAGGAATTTAGGGATTTCACCATCTACGGTCCGTAATATCATCAAAGGGTTCAGAGAATCTAGGAAAAATCACTGCACGCAAGCAGCTAAGCCCGTGACCTTCGATCCCTCAGGCTGTACTGCATCAGAAAGCCACATCAGTGTGTAAAGGATATCACCACATGGGCTCAGGAACACTTAAGAAACCCACTGTCAGTAACTACAGTTGGTCGCTACATCTGTAAGTGCAAGTTAAAACTCTCCTATGCAAGGCGAAAACCGTTTATCAACAACATCCAGAAACGCCGTCAGCTTCGCTGGGCCTGAGCTCATCTAAGATGGACTGATACAAAGTGGAAAAGTGTTCTGTGGTCTGACGAGTCCACATTTCAAATTGTTTTTGGAAACTGTGGACGTCGTGTCCTCCGGACCAAAGAGGAAAAGAACCATCCGGATTGTTATAGGCGCAAAGTTGAAAAGCCAGCATCTGTGATGGTATGGGGGTGTATTAGTGCCCAAGACATGGGTAACTTACACATCTGTGAAGGCACCATTAATGCTGAAAGGTACATACAGGTTTTGGAGCAACATATGTTGCCATCCAAGCAACGTTACCATGGACGCCCCTGCTTATTTCAGCAAGACAATGCCAAGCCACGTGTTACATCAACGTGGCTTCATAGTAAAAGAGTGCGGGTACTAGACTGGCCTGCCTGTAGTCCAGACCTGTCTCCCATTGAAAATGTGTGGCGCATTATGAAGCCTAAAATACCACAACGGAGACCCCCGGACTGTTGAACAACTTAAGCTGTACATCAAGCAATAATGGGAAAGGATTATACCTGAGAAGCTTAAAAAATGTGTCGTCTCAGTTCCCAAACGTTTACTGAGTGTTGTTAAAAGGAAAGACCATGTAACACAGTGGTGAACATGCCCATTCCCAACTACTTTGGCACGTGTTGCAGCCATGAAATTCAAAGTTAATTATTATTTGCAAAAAAAAAATAAAGTTTATGAGTTTGAACATCAAATATCTTGTCTTTGTAGTGCATTCAATTGAATATGGGTTGAAAAGAATTTGCAGATCATTGTATTCCGTTTATATTTACATCTAACACAATTTCCCAACTCATATGGAAACGGGGTTTGTACATTTTGCTGTCAGAGTTTATTAATAATGTTGTTTAAATCAAATTAGGAATATGTACTACTACCTAAACCCCCTTACAACAATACAAAATGGTTCAGTCCTTCTGGTAGCAGCATGGAACACTTCACTGTTTACTCAGCGCAGACGTCATCAAAGCTCACATTTACAGTAGGTATCCACCCACAGCGCCAACATTTGGGAACCAAGATAAGGTGATAGAAGAAAGGTAAAAATATAATACATCTATTTGTGGCAGCATCAGATAAAGTTATGTTTAAGTTTCAATTGTGCTTCTCCTCGCACATAACTGTGGTGCATTCAGGAACTGTTGATTAAAATTCGAAATAGAGTGGTCACTATTTCTTTAGAGACAGGGGAGGCTTAACCAGCATTAGATGCACTAGTAATAATCATAATAATTATAAATAATTATGATTATATGAATATTATTATTATTAATTTTCTGCTGATCAACTCTCTATTTTATGCTGCCCTTTATTTTATTTTTATTTTTTTGCTGCAGCTGTTACATATACTGTCATATTGTACACGGTCATTGGGATTTGTTATATATTCAAGATTCAAGATGCTTTATTATTGTCCATTCTTTAACATGTACAAGACACATAAGAACTGAAATGTCATTTTCGGCACAGTCCCACTAAGAGCAGACATACGTTACAAGGGGACAAGACGGGACCGCCAATGGATCAGACACTTACAGCGCTCCTTAAAAAAGGTGGGAAAAAGGTGACATTGGGAAAGGGGGAAGAGTAAAAAAAGTATCAGTATAAGGCTGGACCCTCGGGTGGGGTCCAGACTGAGTCCAAGGAAAAAAACTCACATAGCCTAGCACACATAAACATGATACATGTAATCACAACAACTCGCAACAGGGGGGGGGGTATTTGGGGCCCTGGAGGCCGGCTGCCGTTATAAAGCGCTACTCAGCCGTCCACAACCCCGAAGAGTAATTAAGCAGTGGTGAAGGCGTTGATTGGGGGAGGGGCATGTATGCCCAATTAACTTGGGTGAGATGTTGAAATGTTTTTGTGGACTGGGGCCGATCTCAAAGTTCGACACCAGGTGTTATTGAAAAAAAGGAAGGTCAAAAGCGTCCATTGTTGAGGAGTCCTCGGGGGAGTTTTTCAGAACCGCCTGTTCCTGATAGCGTCGAAGCCATTCGTGGGAGTCAAATCATAGATTAAGATGTTGTTTTCTTCGAGCAGTCAAAACAATGACATTCCTGCTCTGTGTCCGTGCTGTTCTCTCAAATTCAATTGAATTCTTCCTTCTCAGCAAGCTTCTCCATGATGAGATCCATTTTGCGATTCAAATCAGAAATCGCCACAGTCTGTGTTCCCACATCACAATCCTTCCACTGCGATGAACAGCCGTTGGGCTCCTTGAGTGGCTGCCATCGTCTTCCGAATTTGACGATACACCAGAGCAATGCCCAGCCCAATCAGCAGGTGCCCCGCGATCACGGTTCCAAATAGGTAGATGTCTTCCACGTCCTCAATGGAAAGGACTGAGAGGCACATGATTCTCCATTTATCCCAGGAGTCTCTCACGTACCCTGCAGCAATGGTTCCATCAGGGCAGCCAGGCTCCCCCGAACCTGTTTTCCTTGTCGAAAAGACTTTGTTAATTGCGTCGAGAGTCCAGCTGATCATATCCATGTTTGATGTTTAGATTTGAGGACAGCGCAAAGAAAGAGGCTTCAAAAAAGTTCAGACAGGACAAGGACACGAAGAAAGCAAGCAGGGAAGGAGGGAGCGGAGAAAAATGCGACCGCCCTCACCAAGATGCATAATATTGTATATATTATATAAAAATATAATATAATATATCAGTATATATTATATTGTGTATATATAATACGTAAATATTACATATGTTATATTTTATATCGCTACTATGGTACATTTTTAGTCTACTTTATACCTGCATTATCCTTTCAATCCTTATCCTTTCCATCCTTTGAAACTGAGCTACTGTGTGGAACAATTTCCCTTGTGGATCAAAAAAGCTTGTCTATATTATTATCCACTGATGACAGTCTTATATTGTTCAGCTAATATTTACCTTACACTATGAAGTAAAGTGAAAATTGACACATGTATAATAATATTAAAGTGAATAATGGCAGGTAGTATAATTATTAGAACTCACTTCCTGGCTACTTAATATAAAATTTGTAGGCACTATTTTGCTAAAAAAAATGTTTTTTTTTAAAGTTATAAATAATTTAGGGGGGGTTTAACACTATTTAAGTGAGGCCTGAGCCGCCCTAAAAAGGCACTGGTTGTAACACTTGATAATCAAAGACATAAAGATGTAAATTTTGTGGGATTTATGACCCTGCAGTGCACCATCCACTGTGCTTCCTCGGTTATCACCTTGGGAAGGCTCTAAAAAGTAAAGTAAATAAATACATTCTAATGTTTTTCCATGCAAAATCTTGGATGCTTTATAAGATGCCTAAAAACGTTTTTTTGTTTTGTTTTTTAAATGTTTTAAAAAGGCAGTTTTAACCCAATGAACTCAAAGTTTTTTCATTTTTTGTGCATGCACTTACTTTGATACTGTTACGTCTTGGGGGGCGCATTGCTGCGCTGGTAGCGTTCCTTCCAATACAGACGACAAGCAGGGGCGGCGTGCAGGTAAGATTTAAGGATTTAATTATTTTAAGGCAGGATCAAAAATACAAACTGAGGATTCTAGCAAGCATGGAGCTAAAAAACACAAAATGTCACCAAGGGTGAAAAAACAAGGAATGCTAGTGCGTACAAACTTACTACAGCGAGGAGAAAAAACAGGAGAACGTAAACGTTGCCTAAAGCAAACATTGACCCAGCAACTACTGCTGGGTGACAGGAAACTATAAAGGGGAGTGATTAACCAAAACACCTGGTGGGAACACTAATTGCAAAACTAAGACAGGTGAGGAGAATCAGTGCCCATGGAAACCAACAGTAAACAGGGAAAGAGGGTGCACCCAGGAAACAGACTAAAACAGAAACATTACCAACATAAATCATGTCATGATCCAGGTAATGGATCATGACAGATACTTTTCTAAATAAAGGGGAGCACAAAAAATTGCATTATTGGCTTTATTTTAACAAAAAATATTACAATACATTAAACATATGTTTCTTATTGCAATTTTGTCTTTAAATATATTTTAGTAGTAAGTAAGCAAACAAAGGCTCCTAATTTAGCTGCTGATGTATGCAGTAACATATTGTGTCATTTATCATTCTATTGTTTTGTCAAAATTATTAGGGACAGGTGGTAGAAAATGAGTTATTAATCTACTTGTTCATTTACTGTTAATATCTGGTTATTATTTCTTTTAACATGTTCTATCTACACATCTGTTAAAATGTAATAATCACTTATTCTTCTGTTTGGGTGTATCACATTAGTTTTGGAGGATACCACACATTTGGGTATCAATCCGATACCAAGTAGCTACAGGATCATACATTGGTCATATTAAAATAGCTCATGAGTCCAGGGACATATTTTATGAGTTTATAAACATAATATAATTTTTGGAAACATGAAAGGTAAATTGTGTGATGCTAAAACATACTAATGTTATCATAGTAGTATCGACTAGATACGCTCCTGTACTTGGTATCATTACAGTGGAAGTCAGGTGTAGATCCACCAATGGTGTTTGTTTACATTTTGACGCCGGTGAGCTATGGTGTGTAGTGAAGCATGTTTAGCTTTACCTTGTCCTGCAGGGATGATACTTGTAAGAAACTTACTTTATTTGTCGCCATGGAGCCGAGGATTAGTGATTTAGAAGTAGCTAAAACACTGCAGACTGCGGATGGACTTTAGCCGCTAGCTATGTCTTAAAGCACCTCTTCCTGAGGGTGTTTCAGTGTTATAACTTCACCTTTATCGTTAGTTTTCAAGCTAAAATGCATCCGTTCTCCCTTTTCTGTCTACACACTGTGTCTGTTTGTAAGTACTCTGTGATTGTGCGCTGCCGAACATGCTTGTCTGCTTGTAAACCAGCAATGACACAACGTGACGACGACTGGGGGGCGAGGGCTGGTGGACGTTTAAGAGGTGGTATAGAACCGAATATGATTCATTCGTATCCCAGTACTATAATAATACCGGTATACCGTACAACCCTACTACGGAGTGTGTAAGTGGGGCAATGAGATTAGGTTTAGGGGGCCTTCCAGGAGTATATTAAGGACCAAAACAAAAAACAAAATGTTGTTTAGGGCTACACAAAGCCGAGGGCCTAGAATAAACAAACTTAAACAATATTCCCGAGCGGATATTTGTTCCACTTGCTGGGAACATCAGTGAAAGCTCCAGTGGGAGCAGAACATAAGGGAACCACAGAGGATGCACGTCCTGCTGCATCCGTGGAACTTGTCAATCATGATGATGGTGCACTTCCGCACCACCATGACAATACCCCATCCTCACCTCCATCACCATCTGGCACACTGCACCCGCTGCCAAGGACAAGGGCAGGGTGAAGAGATTGGTAGGTTGGCATGATGTGCTGAGAGTGCCAGTTTAGGACTCAAAGGTCTGCAGGAGAGATTGCAAATGACCCCCACACCCCACCCACCCACCTTCTTACTGCATGAACAGTGAATATTGTATAATACAGTTAATGGCCATACAGACGGTGCAAGAAACAACGTGCTAGTAAAATCCTGGTTCGTTAAACAAACCCCAGGCTGGGGGAAAGTTTGTGTATGCTGGGAAATAAGATTGTGTCTCTTGCTGCTAGAAAAATTGCAGAGAAGCAAAACACATTTGCTTCTTCGACACAGTCTCCAAACTGCATATTTGCTAAAACAAACAAACAAACAAACAAACATAAAAAAATGTTTTAAAGTAACAATTTGCTTCACACATAACATTTAATAATTGTATTTAATCGGTTTTGTTGTTGCTGGCCACAATGATAAACCCCAAATCGTATCTCTCCAGCATGATGATTAAGTTATTACGAGGGACACACACAGACACACACACAGTGAATTGTTCTATTTGCAGCTACTCAAAATCCCTGTTCACTGTGTCTCTTGGTAATGCAAAGTTGTACCTTTTAAAGGCATGCTTCCCCCGCAGAGTAAAGTAATGATCGGATGGGACGATGATGAGAAGGAGTTACAGTTGGACTGCAGAAACAGGGAATGTTCCACAAAATGCGAACAGGGCTGCACAACCTTTCCTAAAACAGGGCCAAGTCTGGCCTTGCAATCCAAAAACCCTTTTGTAGAACAGCAGGGCAGCAATGAGACTCAGTGTCAAAGTCCTGAAAATACCCTGGAGACATGTCCCTAAACTGAACTCTAGCCTTTGATTCGTGTGGCTTTGTTTTATTTCCGTCTTATTCGCTCTGAATGCTTGTCCTTTTGGACTCCAACTGTTTCAAAGACTATCGTTAGTAACTCAAACATCTCATTCTTAATACCTAAAACATCAAATCATAAATATCTAAAACAAGTCATCATCAAAACAACTAATCATTAATACACAAAACATCAAATAATGGATGCCTAAAATATATAATCATCGATACCTAAAACATCCAACCATCAATATCTAAAACGTTTAATCATCAATATCTGAATAACATTGTTAGGACAGTACTAGTACAACACAATAATAACGGTAATCTTGCAAGGGGTTGGGTCATTTTTCTACTTAGTAAAGATGTGTGTTCAGCACTTCTCTATTGAGAAACTGAGCTAACCTAAATAAAAACAAGTCATTTCTCACAGTGTAGGTTTGTTTCTTGTGCCTGGACTCTCGGAATATACATTTATCAACCTGATGTACATGAGTGTGTGTGCGCAGGTATGTTCAGGTTTGTAGTGCACTGTCATTTGTTGACATGCGTTGTGTTACCTGCATCACAGTGCAAGCTGCTCATGTGGATGGACCACACATAAACCAAACGGCAGACATTGGAGAACAACCTCATCTTCTGACTAACTTAAAAACACTGATTATGGTCGAGTTCGGGGGTCAGCAACCCGCGGCTCTAGAGCCACATGCGGCTCTTTAGCAGTGCCCTGGTGGCTCCATGGAGCTTTTTCAAAAATGTATGGAAATGGAAAAAAAATGGGGTAAAAATATATGTTTTTTTGTTGTAATATGCTTTCTGTAGGAGGACAAACACGACACACACCTTCCTAATTGTTAGAAAGCCCACTGTTTAATATGTTTGTGTTTTTGCTTCACTGATGAGTATTTGGCAAGCGCCGTTGTGTCCTACTAATTTCAGCGGCCCTTGAACTCACCGTTGTGTGGACTGTGACTCAGTTTCTTTACATGTATAACTTTCTCCGACGCTGCCACAGAAATACGTGTTTTATGCCACTCCTTTTTTGTCTCATTTTGTCCACCAAACGTTTTCCGCTGTGCGTGAAAGCTATTTAGGCTAGCTGTATGTACATTTTGCATCATTATGCCCTGTTTGTAGGTATATTTGATCTTATTTAATTTCCTTTACTTATGTCCTCTGTGTATTTAGTTTATTTTTCCATGTTTCATGGCACACTATCTGTATGTAATATTGGCTGCATTTCTGACAGTTGCTAGTGTGCCATGTTGTTCCAGACCACAGCAAATGTTACCCATCTTGCAAAGATTGTAATAAATCCATTAGAAGAAGACAGCCTGACTAGAGATGCCGATAAATGCGCTAAAATGTAATATCGTAAATTATTGGTATGGTTTTTTTTATTATCGGTATCGTTTGTTTTTTGTTTTTTTTTATTAAATCAACATAAAAAAAACACAAGATACACTTACAAATAGTGCACCAACCCAAAAAACCTCCCTCCCCCATTTACACTCATTCACACAAAAGGGTTGTGTCTTTCTGTTATTAATATTCTGGTTCCTACATTATATATCAATATATATCAATACAGTCTGCAAGGGATACAGTCCGTAAGCACACATGATTGTGCGTGCTGCTGGTCCACTAATAGTACTAACCTTTAACAGTTCATTTTACTAATTTTCATTAATTACTAGTTTCTATGTAACTGTTTTTATATTGTTTTACTTTTAATTTTATTCAATAAAATGTTTTTAATTTATTTATCTTATTTTATTAAACATTTTTAAAAGTACCTTATCTTCACCATACCTGGTTGTCCAAATTAGGCATAATAATGTGCTAATTCCACGACTGCATATATCGGTTGATATCGGTATCGGTTGATATCGGTATCGGTAATTAAAGAGTTGGACAATATCGGAATATCGGATATCGGCAAAAAGCCATTATCGGACATCCCTAAGCCTGACCTGTCCTTAAACTTGGACACACACATCTATACCTTTGGCCATTCTAAGACAGTCATTTCCAGAAGTTATCTCACCCTCTGTGAAGTTTTACTAATCTTTTCCAATGTTGTAAAAATGTGTAGAATAATTATTAAATTTCAACATTTCTGTCAACGAAGAGTTGCGTCAGCCTGTGACACATAGTCGTTTTGATAGCAGGCTAATATAACTAATATAGACACTTACATCATGTGTTGTTTTCATTATAACACTTAGCGTATTTTCCGCACTATAAGGCGCACCGGATTATACAGTGCACCTTCAATGAATGGCCTATTTTAAAACTCTGTTCATATATAAGGCGCACCGCATTATAAGGCACATAGAATAGACGCTAGAGGCTGGGGTTGTGAGACCTGTTGTGGCTCAATATTGGTCCATATATAAGGCGCACCGGATTATAAGGCGCACTGTCAGCTTTTGAGAAAATTGGAGGTTTTTAGGTGCGCCTTGTAGTGCGGAAAATACGGTATATAAGATTTTTAAAATCATTTTGATAGAAGGCTAATATAGCTAATTAGCCACTTACATCATGTGTTGTCTTCATTATAACACATACGATTTTTTAAGTCATTTTGATAGTAGGCTAAAACAACTAATATAGACATTTACATCATGTGTTGCCATCATTATAACACTTACATAAGTCTTTTAATTTTTTGCGGCTCCAGACCGATTATATTCTTTTTGTATTTGTGGTCCAATATGGCTCATTCAACATTTTGGGTTGCCGAACCCTGGTCTAGTTTATCAGTGCAAATAATTAACCCTTTCATGATCACTATAGGATTTTTCCACAAGTGTTTGTATTACTCTGTGTTAGGAATTGGTACCGGATTTAACTAAATTCTATTGGGAGAACCGATTCACGTAAAATCAATACCAAACCCTAAGTCGTGAGAAAAAGGATACAATATTTAACTTGCAAAATATCTCTGTCCGGGTGTCTTCTGAATACTGTACAGCTGCTGTGTTAAATAATAAGTGGTTACAGCGTCTGCTGATATTTACCGTGACATTTCTGTGGGGCTCAAGGTCTGAACAAGGGTCACAGATAATGACTAGGTTTAAATGGTAGCCTCGGCTTTCACCACCACGCTAATCTCTAGAGAGGGTTTGTATTCTCCAGGGTCGGCCATACTGCTAAAGGAAATCACATTGTGTGGCTGGACGTGTGTGTGTGTGTGTGTGTGGGGGTGTGTGGGTGTGTGTGTGTGTGTGTGTGTGTGTGAGTGAGAGAGAGAGAGAGAGAGAGAGAAAGAAAGATATGTAACACAATGAGTCAGCTATTGATTCACAGTCTTAGTGTTGACCTTACGGGTGACTTAGAAAGTTCAGATCCACATCACCAAACATGTGAAAACAAACAACCAACCTTAATGGGGTCATATTGTGATTTTTTTTCTACATTTAACTCATTTCATTGTTGTGTAGTGGCATTTTTTTTAATGAAAATTTTACATAGATCCCGTTTTACAGACCATCTTCAAGCCGCTTTCTGCCTGAATGTGCGGTTTTGTGGGCGGTCAGCCACGTGGTAGTGTTTAGTGGTTCAATATCAGTCTACTGACAGATATACGTTAGAAGTACGCGCTTACGGCATTTTTCGGACTATGAGGCACACTTAAAATCCTTAAATTTTCTCAAAACTCGACAGTGCGCCTTATAACCCGGTGCGCCTAATGTACAAAATAATTTTGGTTGTGCTTACCGAACTTGAATCTATTTTATTTGGTACATGGTGAAATGATAAGTGTGACCAGTAGATGGCAGTCACACATAAGAGATACGTGTAGACTGCAATATGTCTCATTTAAACAACACCAAAATGTTTTATGTTCCATTAAAAATATAGAAAATTACACACTGCGCCCAAAAATCTATCAAATTGTTTTCGAACGACTTTGGTAAGTTATGAAGCCGCACTGCATGATGGATTGTACTGTGCTTCAACGAGTATTATTATGGTGTGTATATAAGGTAAGACATTATCTGGCGTTTTGTTTTGCAGTATTATGCAAAAACAACTTTTCTTACCTTTTGGTACCTGCATGAGTCCTGAAAATTTGCGCACGTCCGCCTTTGTAGTCCGTGATGACACCGTAGTCGATAATCACCTTTTTCTCTATCTTCTTGTTATGTGACATTTATCCTCCACTGTTGCCATTTCTAATACAAAGTAGTGTAAAGTTATTGCTTATATATGTCGGTAAAATCGCCATGAAAGCGCTAAAACATACCGGTGTAGTGAGTTTATACAAACCCCGTTTCCGTATGAGTTGGGAAATTGTGTTAGATGTAAATATAAACGGAATACAATGATTTGCAAATCATTTTCAACCCATATTCAGTTGAATACAAGAAATGCTCAGTCATTCACAAACAAGGATGGGGCGAGGGTCACCACTTTGTCAACACATTTTTGAGCAAATTGTTGAACAGTTTAAGAAAAACCTTTCTCAACAAGCTATTGCAAGGAATTTAGGGATGACTATTTGGTTACACCCCTTTGTCACGGACAACATTTAATAGAGAATTACGATGTATTACTTGAAAGTATTATTATGTGTACAAAATATTAATGACTTTCTGCCTTATTATTTTATAATAAGGCAGAATAATAATCTCTCTTTACTAGCTTCGTCGAAGCATGTTGCTTTTGTAGCTGTTTCAGCAGATTTGAATTGCTGTTTTGGGCAGTAGATGGGATCTTTGATCCAAGACACAACTTACATTTAACTGTTTTTTTCTTTGTGCTCGACAAAAGAAAAGTAGTGAGAATATCTCCATGTTAAGAAACTCGACTGCGGCTCCGCCATGATGTCTTGCTAGTAAACACAGACACGACCCCCCCGCCTCCCCCCCCCTCCCCACACCCACACCCACGCACCTCTTCTCTTCCCCCCGTAGTGACACAAGAAGATTCAGAAGGACGACCCTGCAACTCTCCAATAAAACACACTCAGATCTTCTGTTTCTAGCCGATACTACATAAAAAATAAGGCGTTGGGACTACTAGTTACCGCCGAAAATAACGGCGTTACAGTAACACGTTACAAAGTAACGCGTTAGTCCCAACACTGTCTGGGGGCCGGTATATCTATTTTTAGGAACACTAATACAAAAACCTCACAGTAATGTCTGATTGAATGCTAAAAATGTTATGACAGACCGCCTTAAACGTAATGTAATTTTACATTTTCTTACTGAATGAGACACCCAGAATGTACATGAAAATAAAGAATGTGGGATTTACAGTATTAACTATGAACGATAAAACTCTGAATATTGACAACATATGAACATCACACACTCTCTCGATCGACATATTTTACAAATAAAGCGAAACAAACAGCGAAATATGAACGCGGAGGGTAAAAAAAAACCCCACCTACAATCTGATATATCTCTAAGCTTTACAACTTTGTAGTAAAAATCTCCTTCTGCGTCTGTCCCTGACACCCGCATTTCAGGCTGACACTCTGTGGAAACAAACCACGCCCACACTGTTCGGTGCCTCGTCTGAGCTGCTGTGACGTAGATTGCCATAGTAAATAATTAGATTACCATAGTAACTAGTATATCATGCAAAAGCGCAGATTCCAACCATTGAAATACTTTGTATAGTTCAAGACTTACGGTCATTGGAAAACATCACTGCACATCATAATGGCAGCTACAGTTTCCATCTTAAAGGGGAACATTATCACCAGACCTATGTAAGCGTCAATATATACCTTGATGTTGCAGAAAAAAGACCATATATTTTTTTAACCGATTTCCGAACTCTAAATGGGTGAATTTTGGCGAATTAAACGCCTTTCTATTATTCGCTCTCGGAGCGATGACGTCACAACGTGACGTCACATCGGGAAGCAATCCGCCATTTTCTCAAACACATTACAAACACCGAGTCAAATCAGCTCTGTTATTTTCCGTTTTTTCGACTGTTTTCCGTACCTTGGAGACATCATGTCTCGTCGGTGTGTTGTCGGAGGGTGTAACAACACGAACAGGGACGGATTCAAGTTGCACCAGTGGCCCAAAGATGCGAAAGTGGCAAGAAATTGGACGTTTGTTCCGCACACTTTACCGACAAAAGCTATGCTACGACAGAGATGGCAAGAATGTGTGGATATCCTGCGACACTCAAAGCAGATGCATTTCCAACGATAAAGTCAAAGAAATCTGCCGCCAGACCTCCAGGAAAAAAGAGCGGATGAGGGTATGTCTACAGAATATATTAATTGATGAAAACTGGGCTGTCTGCACTCTCAAAGTGCATGTTGTTGCCAAATGTATTTCACATGCTGTAAACCTAGTTCATAGTTGTTAGTTTCCTTTAATGCCAAACAAACACATACCAATCGTTGGTTAGAAGGCGATCGCCGAATTTGTCCTCGCTTTCTCCCGTGTCGCTGGCTGTTGTGTCGTTTTCGTCGGTTTCGCTTGCATACGGTTCAAACCGATATGGCTCAATAGCTTCAGTTTCTTCTTCAATTTCGTTTTCGCTACCTGCCTCCACACTACAATCATCCGTTTCAATACATGCGTAATCTGTTGAATCGCTTAAACCGCTGAAATCCGAGTCTGAATCCGAGCTAATATCGCTATAATTTGCTGTTCTATCCGCCATGTTTGTTTGTATCGGCATCACTATGTGACGTCACAGGAAAATGGACGGGTGTATATAACAACGGTTAAAATCAGGCACTTTGAAGCTTTTTTTAGGGATATTGCATGGTGGGTAAAATTTTGAAAAAAACTTTGAAAAATAAAATAAGCCACTGGCAACTGATTTTTAATGGTTTTAACCCTTCTGAAATTGTGATAATGTTCCTCTTTAACGATTTAAAAAAACGATTTGAGAATGTCCGGCGGGCCAGATTGTAAATCTTTAACGGGCCGCATGCGGCCATCGGGCCTTAATTTGCCCAGGTCTGGTTTAGGGGAATGGTTCCACTGCACACAGTACTTGATCAGCACAACTGACTTAAAAATCGTGTACTCTGCCTTTGTCATTTATATTTTTTGTTCATTATCGATCATGAATATTTGATGGGTAGAAATCACACATATCAAAGTCAGTGTAATTGAGTACTTGTGCCAAAATGCTAGCGAGGTCGATTGTTGAATAACAAAACTGCTAAATTCTTCCTGATGTAGCGGGTTTGATTACAGAATAATAGCAATAGCGCTGCACAAACCAAAAGATGCTAACTGTGGGTGATCTACAACACCCGCTGTATGCTTGTCAGTGAAGGAGCACCAAGGTTCTTTGCCTGGTTCATCCCACTAACTCTTGAGCTTCACTGTCCGCCTTCCCCTTCGTGGCGCCATGATGGATTGTTCTGAGGCGGGTCTCTTGACTGGTTCACTTACTAAACCTGATTCTTCATGCAATTCATCCACCCTGTGGGGACTGATGGTGCAACACCACAACTGGGTGCATCTCAGGGAACTCAGACCAACGGTTGTTCTAAACTGAACTTTCTGCCGAAGAAGAAAAAATTATCCGCGTGCTAAAAAAAACACAACTCTTATCGACATTGTTACCCTGGAAATTATGCGTGGCCTCGCAACTTAGTCCAATGCCCGCAACTTTCCCACAGATTTTGTCCAATGGCCGTCATTTTCACCAAATGCAATTGGCCCTAAGCGCCGTTAAAATGCACACGTCAACTGTCTAATAATAAAGTATGTTTGTGTCTTGTGTAGACTAAGCAAGAATAACAACATGTAACAATATATCAACTATTTATCGATCAAACAGCACAATTACTTCCTGTCTCTGGCGCTAAGCGTTCCTGATGATGTAGTATACAGTAAGGGTGTAACGGCACACAAAAATTTCGGTTCGGTACGTACCTCGGTTTAGAGGTCACGGTTCGGTTCATTTTCGGTACAGTAAGAAAAAAACAAAATATACATTTCCTGGTTATTTATTTACCAAAATTTGTAAACAATGGCTTGTCCAAGTCACTTTATTTTCTTCATATTTTACAAACCCCGTTTCCATATGAGTTGGGAAATTGTGTTGGATGTAAATATAAACAGAATACAATGATTTGCAAATCAATTTCAACCCATATTCAGTTGAATATGCTACAAAGACAACATATTTGATGTTCAAACTGATACATTTTTTTTTTTGCAAATAATCATTAACTTTAGAATTTGATGCCAGCAACACATGACAAAGAAGTTGGGAAAGGTGGCAACAAATACTGATAAAGTTGAGGAATGCGCATCAAACTCTTAGTTGGAACATCCCACAGGTGTGCATGCTAATTGGGAACAGGTGGGTGCCATGATTGGGTATAAAAGTAGATTCCATGAAATGCTCAGTCATTCACAAACAAGGATGGGGCGAGGGTCACCACTTTGTCAACAAATGCGTGAGCAAATTGTTGAACAGTTTAAGAAAAACCTTTCTCAACCAGCTATTGCAAGGAATTTAGGGATTTCACCATCTACGGTCCGTAATATCATCAAAGGGTTCAGAGAACCTGGAGAAATCACTGCACGTAAGCAGCTAAGCCCGTGACTTTCGATCCCTCAGGGTGTACTGCATCAGAAAGCCACATCAGTGTGTAAAAGATATCACCACATGGGCTCAGGAACACTTAAGAAACCCACTATCAGTAACTACAGTTGGTCGCTACATCTGTAAGTGCAAGTTAAAACTCTCCTATGCAAGGCAAAAACCGTTTATCAACAACACCCAGAAACGCCGTCGGCTTCGCTGGGCCTGAGCTCATCTAAGATGGACTGATACAAAGTGGAAAAGTGTTCTGTGGTCTGACGAGTCCACATTTCAAATTGTTTTTGGAAACTGTGGACGTCGTGTCCTCCGGACCAAAGAGGAAAGAACCATCCGGATTGTTATAGGCGCAAAGTTGAAAAGCCAGCATCTGTGATGGTATGGGGGTGTATTAGTGCCCAAGACATGGGTAACTTACACATCTGTCAAGGCGCCATAATGCTGAAAGGTACATTCAGGTTTTGGAGCAACATATGTTGCCATCCAAGCAACGTTACCATGGACGCCCCTGCTTATTTCAGCAAGACAATGCCAAGCCACATGTTACATCAACGTGGCTTCATAGTAAAAGAGTGCGGGTACTAGACTGGCCTGCCTGCAGTCAAGACCTGTCTCCCATTGAAAATGTGTGGCGCATTATGAAGCCTAAAATACCACAACGGAGACCCCCGGACTGTTGAACAACTTAAGCTGTACATCAAGCAAGAATGGGAAAGAATTCCACCTGAGAAGCTTAAAAAATGTGTCTCCTCAGTTCCCAAACGTTTATTGAGTGTTGTTAAAAGAAAAGGTGATGTTACACAGTGGTGAACATGCCCTTTCCCAACTACTTTGGCACGTGTTGCAGCCATAAAATTCTAAGTTTATTATTATTTGCACAAAAAAAAAAAAAAAAGTTTATAAGTTTGAATATCAAATATCTTGTCTTTGTAGTGCATTCAATTGAATATGGGTTGAAAAGGATTTGCAAATCATTGTATTCCGTTTATATTTACATCTAACACAATTTCCCAACTCATATGGAAATGGGGTTTGTATTTGGCCTGGATTCGCAGTCCTTTGTCTCTCTTTGTAGCTTTGATGACCTGCAACCACTTTGCAATTTGTGGCAGGAAGACACCATTATGTTGACCTTCTTCTCACATTATACCATAAACTAGAAGTCATTTTCTAAAATCAAAATATTCATTTTTTTGTAGATTCCTGCTCTTTTGTGTATACGCTACTGTATCCTCAGTTAGTTTGTCTTCCTGCCTTCCCCAATTGCTTCTTGGCTGGCCTGAGATCAATTCCCACTCAATTTACGCTTCCCCACCACAGCTGTGACAGACAACTTCTCTCAGCTCGGGTGGAAATCTTGCAAGATGGGAAATTACAAATCATCGTACTTGTAAGGCAAATGATTGTACTTACCCAATTTGACTTTGGCAGGGACCACCTGCTAGACAAGGTGTATTAGTTTGTATTAAAATCCAGTTTTACCATTAAATAAAGTAACACTGTAAATATGTAGTGCAGTGCATGGTGTATTTAGTTTGTGTTCGCTAATCACATATATTGATGTCAAATGGTTATGGTTTAAGTTTATTTCGAACATGCATACAATTACAACATGTTACATCACAATTTCCAGTTTCTCTTTTCAATATGTTCGAAAGGGAGTAGGAAGAAGCAGATATTGTTTAATCCTACCACAATTAATAACACTTCTGTGTTAGCGATGATCCTAAAATGATCCAACATAATGGCAGTTTTGCAATAATTGATCGTTTAAAGCAGGGGTCCCCAAACTACGGCCCACGGATCCGGCCCCCCAGCATCCAAAATCCGGCGCACGGGAAGTCCCAAGTTACAAATATGTGCCACACTGTGAGCCCACACCAAACAAGAATGACAAACACATTTCGGGAGAACATCCGCACCGTAACACAACATAAACACAACAGAACAAATACCCAGAATCCCTTGCAGCACTAACTCTTCCAGGACGCTACAATTTAATTGTGTTGTTCTTGTGCAATGACGATAAAGTATACTTCCTTCCTTCCTTAACTTATACAATGAGACAATGGTCATGCTGGACCTTCAGAAGGCCTTTGACACCGTTAACCACGCTATACTGTTGGATAAGCTCAGAGCAATCGGATTTGACAAAACCTCATCGAGCTGGATGCAATCTTACTTGGAGGGGAGGGAACAGGTGGTAGAGGTGAATGGCACCGAGTCTCTCCCCCCCCTTCTCAGTAAGCTGTGGAGTCCCCCAAGGCAGTATATTAGGGCCTTTACTGTTCCTAGTATACATAAACGACATGTTATCAGCATGCGACTGTGAATTGTTCTTGTTTGTGGATGACTCGGCCCTGCTGGTATCAGACAAGGACAAGTCACAGGTGGAGAAAATCCTCAGTGCTGAACTCTGTAGAACTTGCACCTGGCTCACTGACAACAAGCTATCCATACACTTAGGTAAAACGGAATCCATTCTGTTTGGGTCCCACATCAACCTTAAGAAAGTCAGTGACTTCACTATAAAAGTGAGTGACATTGTTATCACCAGGAAGGATGAGGTCACCTACCTAGGTTCCATTCTAGAGGCTAATCTTTCCTGTGATAAAATGGCAACCAAGGTAATCAAAAAGGTCAACCAACGAACGAGATTTCTCTATAGAATCTCCTCTCTGGTCAACAAAAGCACCATGAGGATTCTGGCGGGAACTCTCAATCAACCCTTTTTCGATTACGCATACACCTCCTAGTACCCTAGCACCTCCAAAACCCTCAAATCTAAACTCCAAACATCCCAGAACAAGCTAGTCAGATTACTTCTAGACCTCCACCCCAGATCACACCGCACTCCTACCTACTTCTCCAAAGTGGGCTGGCTCAGGCTGGAGGACAGAGTAAAACAACTTGTACTGAGCCTTGTCTATAAAATCCGCTACACCTCCAAATAGTTCGACATGTACTTCGGTACATGTCAAACTACTTCCTTAATGTAAATGACCGCCATAACCACAACACCAGGGGGAGCTCCACTAACCACGTTAAACCCAGATTCCGATCTAACAAAGGTCTTAACTCATTCTCTTTCTATGCCACATCAATGTGGAATGCGCTCCCAACAGGTATAAAAGAAAGGGCATCACTATCCTCCTTCAAAACTGCAATAAAAGTACACCTCCAGGCAACTTCAACCCTAAACTAACACCCTCTCTGGATTGTTAAAAATCAAATGTAAACAATCAAATGTAGATACTTTTTCTTATGCCTTCTGATCTCTCTCTCTATGTCCACTACTTGCTGTACATATCCTACCAAGTCAGACCTACACTGTTTCAATATCCATTTCTCTGTTCTCAATTGTTGATGACTGATAACAACCAAACCTACCCCCCCACCCCCCAACCCCGGATTGTAAATAATGTAAATAATTCAATGTATATACCCTGATCATTATCTTGTGTGATGACTGTATGATGATGATAGTATATATGATAGTATATATCTGTATCATGAATCAATTTAAGTGGACCACGACTTAAACAAGTTGAAAAACTTATTCGGGTGTTACCATTTGGTGGTCAATTGTACGAAATATGTACTTCACTGTGCAACCTACTAATAAAAGTCTCAATCAATCAAAATCAAAACAAAACATTTTATTGAACAGTAAAGGCCTGAAATGTGTCCTAAAAAAATCCAATAAATTCATGCAGACATGTAAAACAAATCAATGTTTGCATTTTTTTTTTTTTTTAACTTTTTCGCCTTCTTGTGTAGCGGCTACGAGGAGGCGGAGCAGCCAGGCGGAGCAGCCAGGCTTGCCAAACAGCAACGTGATTAACGAGGCCAGGGCAAAGGAAGTAGGTCAGGGTGCAACACAGCAGAGGGGGAAGAAATAATGGAGAAGGATACAAAAAATGGGAGAATTAATAATAAGGAGAAAATAGAGGAGTTTAAAATGTGAAAGAGAGTGAATGATCGCCTGACCTCCTTATCTTATTTCTTTTTATGCAAGGGTCTGATCTACTAAGATCCAAATAACAAGTACTAAATAGTGTGTACAAAGTATACAATTGTTTGTACTATTAGTGGGTGTGTTGCAGGTGATCTACTAAGACCGTGTGTACAAGTGATAACTGTCACGGCGGGGTCGCATTTTACTGTGTAGATCGTTCTCCCAGGATGCAGACGGAACTCCGCAGGCAAGGTACAGGTCAGAAAATTATTTATTGTCCATAAATCATTCAAAAAATGCAAAAATAAACAAAACAAGCGTGCCTGTAGCACGGGAAGCTAATGGAAGAGCTAACAAGGAAAGCTTAGCATGTAACCAGGCAAACAAATGGCGAAGCTTAGCTCAGGAATCAAATAACTAGAAGTCATAACTAGAGATGTCCGATAATGGCTTTTTTGCAGATATTCTGATATTGTCCAACTCTTAATTACCTCAATATACCGATATATAAAGTTGTGGAATTAACACATTATTATGCCTAATTTTGTTGTGATGCCTTGCTGGATGCATTAAACAATGTAACAAGGTTTTCCAAAATAAATCAACTCAAATTATGGAAAAAAAATGCCAACATGGCACTGCCATATTTATTATTGAAGTCACAAAGTGCATTATTTTTTTTAACATGCCTCAAAACAGCAGCTTGGAATTTGGGACATGCTCTCCCTGAGAGAGCATGAGGAGGTTGAGGTGGGCTGGGTTGGGGGGGCGTGTATATGGTAGCGTCCCGGAAGAGTTAGTGCTGCAAGGGGTTCTGGGTATTTGTTCTGTTGTGTTTATGTTGTGCTACGGTGCGGATGTTCTCCCGAAATGTGTCATTCTTATTTGGTGTGGCTTCAAAGTGTGGCGCATATTTGTAACAGTGTTAAAGTTGTTTATACGGCCACCCTCAGTGTGACCTGTATGGCTGTTGACCAACATTCATTCACTTGTGTGTGTGAAAAGCCGTAGATATCATGTGACTGGGCCGGCAAGCAAAGGCAGTGCCTTTAAGGTTTATTGGCGCAATGTACTTCACTCTACGTCCGTGTACACAGCGGCATATTAAAAAGTCATACATTTTACTTTTTGAAACCGATACTGATAATTTCCAATATTACATTTTAAAGCATTTATCGGCCGATAATATCGGCAGCCCGATATTATCGGACATCTCTAATAACAAGTACAAAAGTGGTGCAGATCGCCATATTTAAATGATTATTTGGTGTGCACTACTTGTTGTCACCATGGAGACACTCATTTACAGTACTTTCATCTATCTGTAATCCGTGCCACCTTTTCTGCAATATAGAAGCACTATCTAGGCCTGTCAATCTAGATCTATCTAACCTATTTTTAGCACACCAAAGGTGATCCAGCCACAAGAAAATGCATGTTTCAATATTTTTTTTTCATCCTGGCAATATATTAATATTATATTTCCTGTTGATATCATAGTAATATATTTCCTGTAGATATATTATTATATATCACGTTTTAAAAAAAAAAAAAAAAAAAAAAAAAAAAAAAAAGAAGCAGCAAATTGGGGGTAAAATTCGGACGAGTGAGCTGCCATTTTTTATTACAGTTAAATTCACAGATTTTTTGATTTTTTTTCCCCACCGTGCATGAAACCGCTTAGACAAATGTTTTGTTGACAAGTCGTGGCAGGGTGAGGTCATTCCAGGGGATAAACAAGCAAATGGAGGAGAAATGTTATCGTGTCAGCATTTTTAACTCCATTCAAAATGCTTCAACATCATTTCAAGTGAGTCAAAAGCCACTAAAAGCGAGACTTATCTTAACATAGCATTTTATAATTCTGATGTCATCACTTTTTTGTCACACAAACACACACACTGCACAATAACAGTTGTAGTATTGTCAACGTCATCATCATCACTAAGCAGCAACCTAACTACTGTCTAATTACGCAACATTAAAACATGCACACACTCACTTCCTGTTCAGTGCAAATTAGGCTTCAGAATAAAAGCACGATGGCTGTATTAACCTGGATTCTACCACAACAACTAACAAAATACACACATGTATCATTCTTTCTTTAGATTGTTAGACACTGCAAGTTGTATTTGTGCCTGTGTAAACAAATATGTCCAAAACACACCAGGAAATTATTACAGCAGCTCTGTGCGATAATACAAAATATCATATTAAAATAATATTAATTTATTTTAAAAAATTGCACAAATGGTGAAAACTAGGGCTGCAACAACTACCGTATTTTTCGGACTATAAGTCGCAGTTTTTTTCATAGTTTGGCCGGGCTCCAGTGCGATTTATATATGTTTTTTTCCTTCTTTATTATGCATTTTCGGCAGGTGCAACTTATACTCCGGTGCGACTTATACTCCGAAAAATACGGTAATTGATTAAATCGATTAAAATCGATTATAAAAATAGTTGGCGATTAATTTAGTCATTGATTCGTTGGATCAGAGGCTACCTTTTTAAAAAAAAAAATATAATAAACCTTTATTTATAAACTGCAACATTTACAAACAGCTGAGAAACAATAATCAAAATAAGTATGGTGCCAGTATGCTGTTTTTTTTTCCAATAAAATACTGGAAAGGATAGAAATGTAGTTAGTCTCTTTTATCCGATTATCAATCGATTAATCGAAGTAATAATCGACAGATTAATTGATTATCAAATTAATTGTTAGTTGCAGCCCTAGTGAAAACATAAAAATCATTTTATTGTCACACATTATATCTAGTGAAAGTCACAGTTTCAGTTTTGAGTTTGGTTCTGTTAACAACCGCTTGTATCGACGTTAGTCAGTCCGAGTGACGTCACGAGAAGATGTATTCCACTATACATTTATACATTGCTTATTCCTTTATTTGTAATAATTCAATGTTTTACTGATCAAAAGCCAGACAGGAATGAAAGTGTATGCAAATGTCTTTGTCTGTACAGTATAAAAAAAAAAATCTATAGATTTTTTAGATAAAAAAATTTACTGTAACATTTTTTATGTTTTTTTAGACCGAATTATTTCAAAATAAAAAACGGTACGACTGCTCTTCTTACAGTAAAATTTTGCTGACGGATCTGTCAGGTTTTTTTTTTACAGGAAATTCAACTGATTTTTTTACAGTGTAAAGTCATAAAAATCCAAAGTATTTTTTGCACTTTTTAATCTTTTTGAGTAATTTGTGTCTTGGTCTAACTCTGACTCTGTTACCACTCGGTCTTCCTGTCCTTTCTCTGTCATTTTAAAGTGATTTAGAGCAGTGACGTGCGGTGAGGTTCATGGCTGGTGAGGCACTGACTTCATCACAGTCAGATTTATAAACATATGGACCCTAAAGATTATCTTATTCACCATTTGATTGGCAGCAGTTAACAGGTTATGTTTAAAAGCTCATACCAGCATTCTTCCCTGCTTGGCACTCAGCATCAAGGGTTGGAATTGGGGGTTAAATCACCAAAAATTATACCCGGGCGCGGCGCCGCTGCTGCCCACTGCTCCCCTCACCTCCCAGGGGGTGATCAAGGGGATGGGTCAAATGCAGAGGACAAATTTCACCACACCTAGTGTGTGTGACAATCATTGGTACTTTAACTTAACTTTACACATACAAACTGTAGCACACATAAAAGCACATTTAATTAAAAAAAACGTTATTATGGTCTTACCTTTACTTATAAATGAAGTCCATGTGCCACTCCTTTTGAACAAAAACATCGATAACTTGTTTATAGAAGTCTTCCTTCAGTTTTAAAAATCTCTGTCTCGATGGAGATCTTCCTTTAAGTATTAACTCCGGCTTCAATTGAAAGTCCAGTTTAGAAAACAGTTTTATTTTAGATATGTAATCCTCCATGTTAATAGTCCAGGCAAGAGGAAAAAATAAACGATCGCTAACTGTTGCTGCTTGTTGTCAATTCTTCTGCAACCGAGTAGTCGCAAGAATGATCTCTGGAATCACTAGCGCCCTCTACCACCAGGAGGCGGGATTACTGCGAGCCTCACACAGTGCGTCTTTTGCAGCAGTTTTATGATTGCTCAACACAATACATTACACACATACAGTTGTTGACAAAATACACTGTACATTATATACCTCAGCTAACTAAACTATGGAAATGTATAATATAATTCATATAGCCATACAGTCTCACTGCACAGCAGGCCAGCAGTTAGCCGAGTCATTGCGCAATCCATGGCGAGGCTCAACTGGCTGCTGATCACCGCAAGTCTCTTCTCAGTATTTGAACGGCAAATGTGAAAATTCGGCGATTTTGAATAAAAATAATCTAAAACTGGTGAAGTTAAATGGAAAATAACTTTATAGTATAATCATTGGATACATATAACAATTTAATTTATTTATTTATTTATTTATTTATTTTTCTTTCCATGATGGCACGTGAGGCCCCGCCTCACCTGCCTCCCCTGACTGCACGTCACTGATTTAGAGTTAGAATTGATTGCTCCCATTAGCTGCATTGCTCGCCGCCTAGAATGAGCCTATTTTTACATGGTAGAAAGCGAAAAAAAACAAAAAACGTTTGTCTTCTAGTCTCTCAAAATGATTGTAAACGATCGGCAAAACTCCCAAAAAAGTGCAGTTCCCCTTTGATGTATTTATGGTGAGTGCTATTGACAGTTTAACAAAATCAACACAATATTTAATCTAGTTCTTTATTATCTTATCTACTCAGTGGCCTAGTGGTTAGAGTGTCCGCCCTGAGATCGGTAGGTTGTGAGTTCAAACCCCGGCCGAGTCATACCAAAGACTATAAAAATGGGACCCATTACCTCCCTGCTTGGCACTCAGCATCAGGGGTTGGAATTGGGGGTTAAATCACCAAAAATGATTCCCGGGCGCGGCCACCGCTGCTGCCCACTGCTCCCCTCACCTCCCAGGGGGTGATCAAGGGTGATGGGTCAAATGCAGAGAATAATTTCGCCACACCTAGTGTGTGTGTGTGACAATCATTGGTACTTTAACTTTAACTTTATTACATAGAGCTTTATGAACATACACAGTTAGCTGCATGCTTCCTTTCAGCCGGGGGATCAAAAATGAAAAATAAAAAATATGATTTTGGGCATCATCAGTGTAAACATAGCCTCTGCAGGGTAAGATGTCCAATTCAAAGGTTTTAATTAAAAAAAAAAAATGTTTATGTAGTTGTTCAGGTTACAAAAAAATGTGAGGTCTAATGTGAATGCAAGCTGACCCTCACGTGGACATGGACAGGATTTTGTGTCATTTATAGTCAACATTTTCTGAACCGAATTATTGCACGTAGAAGATTAGGAAGTAAAAATGTTTTCTGCTCATTTGTCAACTTTTTATTTCGCACCTGTCTGTATTGGCAAAAATGTATAATCGTATCGCTTTTTCTTGATGTACTGGTCGGATGAACGCGACCCGATCGTTCAGACTGCAGTCGCATCGCGTACATATCTGATTTATATCCACATACGAAAGAGGCATGGGTCGGATTTTAATCAAATCTGAATTGCACTGTCCACGTTGACATTAAAAATCCGATACAGGTCACTTGTGGGGGGAAAAAAAAAATCCGACCTGCAGTTTGAACAAGGCCTAAGTCTCACGCTAATGACGAAACATTTTCCATTTCATCTCAGATCAATCGTGATTGTCCCCGTGGGACAAATATAGACTTGTGATGTTCTTCCACAGACAAAGCCTGACTTTGCTTTAGAACAACTAACGCTATATAGAGCGTTACAAATGGCAAAATCAATATCTGCTTAATGCTGTTTGGGTAAGGCGGAAAGGACAAATACATTAGGTATAGCTGATGCTTTTTGAGCTGAAATGATATTTGCAACCTTGTTTCTGACACCGTTCAACACATTTGTACATGATATCCTGAAAGTATGACAATATGGACAGAAGAAAAATTGATTGGACCAAATACAATATTGGAGAACTGTACCAAGCAACTTTATGAAAGGAGCTCAGGGTCATAGATGAGCAGACAAAAAATAGGGACAAAAGTCACAGAGTACTACTTATATACACAAAGTGAACACAACTGTGCTGACTTATGGAACTTAAGAGCCGAAGATAACGTAAGATTTATGCACAAGTCTTGACCATTTATGTCAAAGTATACGTGATCTACATGTACAAACCCCGTTTCCATATGAGTTGGGAAATTGTGTTAGATGTAAATATAAATGGAATACAATGATTTGCAGATCACTTTCAACCCATATTCAGTTTAATATGCTACAAAGACAACATATTTGATGTTCAAACTGATAAACATTTTTTTTTTTTGCAAATAATCATTAACTTTAGAATTTGATGCTAGCAACACGTGACAAAGAAGTTGGGAAAGGTGGCAATAAATACTGATAAAGTTGAGGAATGCTCATCAAACACTTATTTGGAACATCCCACAGGTGAACAGGCAAATTGGGAACAGGTGGGTGCCATGATTGGGTATAAAAGTAGATTCCATGAAATGCTCAGTCATTCACAAACAAGGATGGGGCGAGGGTCACCACTTTGTCAACAAATACGTGAGCAAATTGTTGAACAGTTTAAGAAAAACTTTTCTCAAGGAATATTGCAAGGAATTTAGGGATTTCACCATTTACGGTCCGTAATATCATCAAAGGGTTCAGAGAATCTGGAGAAATCACTGCACGTAAGCAGCTAAGCCCGTGACCTTCGATCCCTCAGGCTGTACTGCATCAACAAGCAACATCAGTGTGTAAAGGATATCACCACATGGGCTCAGGAACACTTCAGAAACCCACTGTCAGTAACTACAGTTGGTCGCTACATCTGTAAGTGCAAGTTAAAACTCTCCTATGCAAGGCGAAAACCGTTTATCAACAACACCCAGAAACGCCGTCGGCTTCGCTGGGCCTGAGCTCATCTAAGATGGACTGATACAAAGTGGAAAAGCGTTCTGTGGTCTGACGAGTCCACATTTCAAATTGTTTTTGGAAACTGTGGACGTCGTGTCCTCCGGACCAAAGAGGAAAAGAACCATCCGGATTGTTATAGGCGCAAAGTTGAAAAGCCAGCATCTGTGATGGTATGGGGGTGTATTAGTGCCGAAGACATGGGTAACTTACACATCTGTGAAGGCGCCATTAATGCTGAAAGGTACATACAGGTTTTGGAGCAACATATGTTGCCATCCAAGCAACGTTACCATGGACGCCCCTGCTTATTTCAGCAAGACAATGCCAAGCCACGTGTTACATCAACGTGGCTTCATAGTAAAAGAGTGTGGGTACTAGACTGGCCTGCCTGTAGTCCAGACCTGTCTCCCATTGAAAATGTGTGGCGCATTATGAAGCCTAAAATACCACAACGGAGACCCCCGGACTGTTGAACAACAGCAAGCAAGAATGGGAAAGAATTCCACCTGAGAAGCTTAAAAAATGTGTCTCCTCAGTTCCCAAACGTTTACTGAGTGTTGCAGCCATGATATTCTAAATTAATTATTTGCAAAAAAAAAAAAAAGTTTATGAGTTTGAACATCAATTATCTTGTCTTTGTAGTGCATTCAACTGAATATGGGTTGAAAAGGATTTGCAAATCATTGTATTCAGTTTATATTTACATCTAACACAATTTCCCTACTTATATGGAAACGGGGTTTGTAGTACTGCTAGAAGTACATGATTTACATACAGTACTGCTAGAGGTCCATAGAAAATTAGGATATCACATCCTTAACTATCTCGTCGAGCACTTCATGTACACTATGTGATACTCGGGTCGCATGACAGCGATTAGTGGCGTGTTCCCAAGATGCAGAAGATCGAGGAAGCAACATGCAGGTAAAAGTATTTAATGCTGCTCAAAACAAACAAAGATGAGTGCCGCTGGGAAGGCACCGAAGCATAGGGAGGGCTATGCCAAAACGAAACTGAACCTGACAGGTGCAAAACAACAAAACGAAATGCTGGAATAAAGCAAGCAAAACTCACGGCAGGAGGAAAAAGCGTCCACAAGAATGACTATCATTTCCAAACATAGCCCCGACAAAGAATGGTGGCTCACACTCAACTTAAATAGTCTTAATTACCAACAGAAAACAGGTGAGGGGAAAAGTGTTTGAAAGCATGTGTAAATAGTTATGAAAAAACACCAACACAACAGAAAGTGCCACCAAAATAAGAGTGCAGGACAGGAACAAGCAATAAACACAGAAGAACTGTCAGGACTTGATCTTGGGAGTTTGCTTTTCCGGGGTGCAACGGAAAGTTGGCACGGGCGAGACGGGAATTAAAGGTACATGGCGGGTTTTAATATATCAATTTAATATATCAAAAAAAAGGGATAAATGAAAGCGCGCACAGTGGCGGATAATAAACTATGAAACCAAAAGACTATAGCAAAAAGCACAAATGAAAAGCACGCACAGTGGCGGAGAATAAACTATGAAAAACAAAAAGATTATAAACATGGAACAAAAACTTACTTGGCTTGGACAAAAAAGGAGCAGCGTGAACATGGCCATGAAACAATGGACAGAGCATAAATGTGGTGTGAGGTCGTCAGGCCGAACAACAGAAAATGAATGAACTTAAATACTATGGACATGATTAGTGAAAGCAGGTGCGTGACTCAAAACGTGAAACAGGTGCGTGACGTGACAGGTGAAAACTAATGGTTGCTATGGTGACCAGACAAGGGAGTGAAAAGACAGAAACTAAACAAAACATGACTTAAAACAAAACATGATAATACAGACATGACAGAGCCCCTCCCTTAAGGACAGATACCAGATGTCCAAGAAAAAAAACTTGACAAAAGTCATGGGAGGGCGGGAGGGGGACATGGCGGTGGGTCGCCAGACCACGTGTCCCCGTATCCACCGGGGCAGAGTTAGGTGGCGGCGGCGAGTGGAACGCCGCTGCAGCAGGCGAGGCGGGCGCCCAGGGAATGGCCACATTCGTGGCCGACTGGGAGGTGGGCGTACTTGGCATGGCGGGCGACCAGGTAGCGGCCATATTCGTGGCCGACAAGGAGGCAGGCGCGTCGTCATCGTGGCAGGCGTGGCTTGGCGTGGTGAGTCAGGCGGCGAAGCTCGGCGTGGCGCGTCAGGCGGCGAAGCTCGGCGTGGGTCTTGGTCTTGGCATGGCGGGTCTTGGTCTTGGCATGGCGGGTCTTGGCATGGCGGGTCTTGGTCTTGGCATGGCGGGTCTTGGTCTTGGTCTTGGCATGGCGGGTCTTGGTCTTGGCATGGCGGGTCTTGGTCTTGGCATGGCGGGTCTTGGTCTTGGCATGGCGGGTCTTGGTCTAGGTCTTGGCATGGCGGGTCTTGGTCTTGGTCTTGGCATGGCGGGTCTTGGTCTTGGTCTTGGCATGGCGGGTCTTGGTCTTGGTCTTGGCATGGCGGGTCTTGGTCTTGGTCTTGGCATGGCGGGTCTTGGTCTTGGTCTTGGCATGGCGGGTCTTGGCGTCGTGAAGCTGCGACTGGCGGCACTTGGCGTCGTGAAGCTGCGACTGGCGGCACTTGGCGTCGTGGAGCTGCGACTGGCGGCACTTGGCGTCGTGGAGCTGCGACTGGCGGCACTTGGCGTCGTGGAACTGCGACTGGCGGCACTTGGCGTCGTGGAGCTGCGACTGGCGGCACTTGGCGTCGTGGAGCTGCGACTGGCGGCACTTGGCGTCGTGGAGCTGCGACTGGCGGCACTTGGCGTCGTGGAGCTGCGACTGGCGGCACTTGGCGTCGTGGAGCTGCGACTGGCGGCACTTGGCGTCGTGGAGCTGCGACTGGCGGAACTTGGCGTCGTGGAGCTGCGACTGGCGGCACTTGGCGTGGAGGGTCTTGGGCTTGGGCTTGGCGTGGAGGGTCTTGGTCTTGGGCTTGGCGTGGAGGGTCTTGGTCTTGGGCTTGGCGTGGAGGGTCTTGGTCTTGGCGTGGAGGGTCTTGGTCTTGGGCTTGGCGTCGAGGGTCTTGGTCTTGGACTTGGCGTGGAGGGTCTTGGTCTTGGACTTGGCGTGGAGGGTCTTGGTCTTGGCTAGGCAGTGCTTGGCGGCGTGGAGCTGGTACCGGAGCTTGGCATGATGCGGCTAGGCGTGGTGCGGGTACTGGAGTCTGCCGTGGAACTTGGCGTGGTGGAGCTGGTGCTAGCCTTGGTGCGGCAACAGGTGCAGTGACTGGTGCTAGCTGAGGAGCTAGCCTTGGAGCAGGTGGAGGTGGCCTAGCTGGGGGTTGCGGCTTGGCAGGTCGGAAG